>NC_083719.1:98045695-98348725 GCF_028564815.1 Eubalaena glacialis
CTTCATCACAGTAGGTGTTTCAGTGAAGGCTCTTTTGTCTGCAGGTAACAGAAAACCTCTTAATAAGGTTTTTTAAAAAAAGGACATTTTTATAATGGTACAATGTTATCTTATAGAATCTGGGGCAGGGATACACCTGGGCCCAGTAGGGGTAAAAGTGTTGACTAAAAACCAGCCAGAACATGGACACCATCTTCCTGGTCTTCCTCTCAGACCCTCATCTCTGCTCTGCTCTGTCCATCAGCCTCAGGCTCCTCTCCCTACAGACCTAATTTTTACCTTCTCCATGCCCACGGCCACCACCCAGCCCTCAAGCTTACACCATGTCAGTTCAAGCCACACGCAGAGGCTGACACTAACCTCTCCCTCAACCCAATCCAAACTCCTGGGAAAGAGACTCTTGTTGGCCCAGACTGGGCCAAGCAACCTCTTCTGTTCAAAGCAACTCTGACCGAGCAGGCAGTTCTGTGGTGCACACATGATTGTGAATGGTTCACAGAGGGAGCAGGCCACAGAAAAATAAGGTCAATGTTAAGACACTCCAAAAAGTGGCTAACATAACATGCCTTCGAAAGGACTCTACTAAAAGGGAGGCTTTGGTCATTAAGGCTAAGAGATTGCCAGAACTAAGGCTATTCCCAACAGGGATCATGTGAACAAAGGCAGCTACACCACTAGTACATACACAAACTTATTACTTTACAATTCTGTAGATCTCAAGTCCAACATGGGTCTCAATGCACTAAAATCAATGTGTCAGCAGGGATGTGTTCCCTTCTGGAGACTCTAGGGGAGAATATATCTCCTTGCCTTTTCCATCTTCTAGGGGCTCCCCGCATTCCTTGGCTCATAGCTCCTTCCTCCATCTTCAGAGGCAGTAATGTTGCATCGCTCTGATCATCTTCTACCATCACATCTCTTTTCTGACCGCAGTTGGAAAGGTTCTCTGATTTTTAAGACCCATGTGATTATATTGGGCCCACTCAGATAGTCCAGGATAATCTCCCATCTCAAGGACGTTAACTTAATCCCATCTGCACAGTTCCTTTTGCCACATAAGGTAACACATCCACCAATTCCAGGGATTATGATGTGGACACATATGAGGAGTCATTATTCTGTCTACCACAGATGGGTTCTTGACATTAAAAGACAGTTGCAGTTTTCTCTTTTAAGCATTTTTTTCTCATTTGCCTAAATCTCAATTATTTTCCAACTTTTCATTCAGTGGTCATTTCATAATGAAGATACATAATCCATGTGCACATGAAAATACAAAGTTTTCAGCCTCACCTATAAAGCCCATATCAACATTTGATTTGATTATTATCAAATATCTGCAACCACTGATTATCAGTTCTATAAAAAAGCAGAAGTAATAAATTTGAACCTCAGCTAATTCTCAAGCACTTTCTTAGGAACTTTAAATCTCTCATTTCACTTAATTTCACTGTGACCCTGCAAAATGGATGGTATTAGCCCCATTTTACAAGTGAATAAAACAATGATAAATAAATTGTCCAAAGTCAAACAAATAGTAAGAAGTGGAGCCAAGATTCAAATTCAGAGCCCTGTCCAACTCCAGAGTTCCTATTCTTTCCTTTATATCAGACAGCCACTAAAGAATAAAACCCCATCCTTAGGTGGCCTTATAATGTCTGCTCTCCCATAATCTGAAATAATAACCACTCTATTAATCAAATCAATCATTTCATTAATAAGCAAATATTCTAGCAGTGTGGGACCTGGAGACATGAGGTTCACTCCTGAGCAGAGCCTCAGTGAGTGGGGCTGAGGAGGTTCTAAGGATGACCAAGACCTTGCAAAAAGCTGCTTTTTATTACTTGTTTACCATACTTTAGGTTTTCTTTCTAATCCTTCCACATTACTTAGACAGAAATAGACATGGACATGAGGAAGTGAAAAAAAGAGAAGTGTGCCTCAGTATCCTCATCCATAAAATGGACATAACCAAAGGCATTTAAGTGACCCCAAATGATTGCTGGGAGATTATATTAGTTAATATAAGTAAAGCATTTAGGACAGTGCCTAGCATATAGGAAGCATCATCATTCTTACCACCACCATCACCACCACTACTACCAGCATCATCAATGTCATTATCATCATCTTCTTCATCAAGATTTCAGTCTTAAGGTAATAAGTCAAAGTATAAGTGCAAGAAGGTCTCTAGATATCTGAAAGAAATCCAGAGCATGAGCTAGATAAATTACCTCCTTGTATTTCTCGTCTTCTTTGGTCTCAAATACAGGTATTGGTTAAACAATGAACACTCTCTTATTGAATTTTAATCTCTTTGTTATAATTACAGGTTTTACTCCTTAATGCTATTTCTCTCCCTTAGTAATGCAAGAAAATCCAATTCCAAGGACATCCATTTTTCAAGTTTATATATGTATAATTTCTCTTATAATAAAATGGCATCTTAAATTTCACTTTTGGCAACATCTCAGATACAATATGGCCTTCTTTGTAAGCAGGTAATTCAACACACATCACGCCATTTAAACTCTCATCAAACTATTTTCTTTCATCAAAAATGGACTCACTATTTTCATTCAAAATATGTTTCAATCTCCATTTTCCCCATCTCTTCCAGACGCTCTTTCCTGCTTTAACTTCTATCTCAAGTGTTCTCTTTGAACTTTTTGTTCGTGCTTTTATTTTATTTCCCTCATCGTCTCCCACTGTCTCTAATTTTTCCTTTTTTTTTTTGGATACTTAGGGCCAACTGTTCCCCTGCTTCTTTGCTTAGTTCCCCACCTCTCTCCTCAGCAGAGCTCTGCAGACTGCCCAAGTCTCTCCCCCTCCCTCCTGCAGCCTTCTCTCTCCTCTCAGGCCGACTCGACTCCCTTGCTCCTTCTTACTCCATATGCCACGCCCCACACTCCCCTTGATCTGTAGACAGTAAGAGATTGGCTAGAGCTGCTCATCAACCTTCTTCTCATCAGCACACAGTTGTCGGCCTCAATAGAGTTGAAACAATTTCAACCCTCTTTTTCCACCAGGGCCTTGTGATTTTCATCCTGCTGTGCCACTTCCCACTTCCTCCCCTGCAAGGCTCCAGCCTCAGCAAACGGTCTCCCCTCCTCTCCATTTCCATTTCTTCATCTCTGTTCCTTTCCTAGGAGCTCCCAATGTCCCTCCCTCCCTAAAGCCTGCAACTAAATCTTATCTGCTAGGCTTATAATGTAATTCATTTCCTCTTGGCTTCCTATGTGAGCAGAGTGCTTCTTAGAATGTGTGAGAATAGAGGCCTGAAGTCAAGTTTTGACTATGCAAACATGATAAGCTGACATCCAGAGCTAGGAGGGTACACGATGTAATAAATAGTGCATGGAGATGCAGGCCTGACAGCCAGTGCTTAAGAATGATTCTATCACTAAGTCTGTATTTAAATAAAATGATTTATTTACATTCTCTGGCCTAAGGAGATTTCTAAAATATGATAGTCAGATTGCCATGCCTTGTTCCAATTATCTTTGCTGCATAACAAACTACCCTAAATTCAGTAGCATAAAACAGCAACTATGTTACTGTGTTTATGGGTTCTGTGGGTTGGGAATTTGGAAAGAACACAGTGGGAAAGCTCTTCCCTACCCCATGATATCTGGGACTTCCATAAGGAGACCCAAATGGCTGGGGCTAGAACAGTGAGGGCTGGAAGATCCACTTTCAAGATTGCATCTTCATTTACTTGTCTGGTTGCCCCTCCCTGTGGCCTGGGCTTCCTCACAGCATGGCAGCCTCGGGAAAGCTGAACTTCTCACAAGAGACAGGGAACTCCAAAATGTGACAATCCTGTTCAACCAGGGAGAAGCTGCATGACATTGTATGACCTAATCTTGGAAGTCACACAGTGTCCCTTCCACTTATTCTACTGGTTGAAATGGTAACCAGTTTGCTTAGAGTCAAAGGAGAAGAATGAGACTTCACCTCTGGATGGGAGACATAGCAAGTTCTTACTGTAGAAGAGCATGACAGATGGGAGTTATTGTGGTGACCATCCTGGAAAAACAACATGACACATCCCTACATTCCCTTCTAGCTCTAAAAATCTGGTTCTAAGTTTTATTTAGACCTTCAGTAGATGCTCAATTAAAAGTTAGCCTCTACTCCCCAGAAGGCAACCTGAAAGACATGGGATATGGGTTTTTTATACACACAACACAAAAGGACAATGCAAAACCATTCTTGTTCAGGCATCAAGGTGTGTGTCACAGACTGAAGTCTCATAAATGTAACAGGAATTCTAACAAGGGAGGTGTCGTTGAAAGGCAGAGGAGTCAAAGAGAGCATCTTAGAGTGGACCTAAATTTACTGCCCATTAATTGCTTACATTATCTCATTTAATCCTCATAATAATCCTGAGCAGTAAATAACACATCCTGGTTTACAGATCATGAAGCTGAGCCTCAGAGAGGTTAAAGAATCTGCCCCAAGGTCCCATTGCCAGTTATACCAGTCTCAGTGCCACACGAGAGGAGGGAGCACTAGATTGAACTGAGTTTGAAGGTGGGTTCTCTGTGTAGGATTTGCTATGACTGAGTGCAACAAAGAGTCAGTTCTTGGCTTGGGGACAATAAAAATAAAGACAAAAAGTGGGAAAGACCAGGATAAATAAGAAGGGCAGCGGCAGGAGTTGGAGGTCAGGGGGCATTGCCTGGGCTACTCAAAGGGGAGAGTTGCTATTAGGCTGCAGCAAATCATAAGTTCTATCCAGGGCAATAATGTTCATGTGTAACAATATACAGTCTGAGGTTACCTTACTTCATCAGAGGAAAAGGATATTTGCACACCTTGGCATTTGCCAGTTTCTGTGAAGCCTCCCAAACACAGGCTGTCCTGCCTAATCTTCTTGTTAATCACTTATGCCAGTGGGATACAAAGACCTGGTTCCTGGCCATTACCATGCAATTTACTATCACCCTTTAGCGTTTCATGTTTACAAAATATCTGCCAATAATTTAGCAAAACTAGTCTCCATCCACAAAGAGAAGTGGGTAACAACCAGTATGGTTTTCATTTGCCAAATGAAGACATTGGCCATTAAAGTAAAGTTGAGTATTAAAGCTAAAAGTTCAAGTTTTTCATTAAATCCCTGGAGCCACACAATCCCCCCCCACCCCACCCCCACCATTGTTTCATTTTAAAAAATCATTTAAAAATGTTGAGCACTCACGCGATTCTTTAAAATTTTATAACACCACGCATTTCTGCCTTTGGTTTTAATTCTGTCATAGTTTTAAGATTTCTGCAGTTAGAGATCAAGAATCCAAAGGATACTGGGATAGAAGTGAGGAGAACTAGACCAAGGCTAAAGCCCATTCTTTCTTCATGGTTCAGCTTCATTCAGCATGTATTTTTGACTGTCCTGTGATGCAGGCCCACTAATTTGTTAGAGAGCAAACAACCCAAGGAAGAGAAAGGAGATGGGGGAAAGTACTGTGGCCTATAGGATGTTTAAGTGCTATCCAGTCTCTGCTATTTAATCAAGAAATGTCCCCCCACCCCACCCCAAATGCCCATCAATTGAAAGACTAGTTGACTAGACTATGGCACATCCACTCCGTGGAAAACATGGCAAAAAGGAATAGAAAAGACTGATACATATATTCCTACAAGACATCTCCAAAATATACTGTTACGTAAACAAAAGCAAAGTGAAAAACTGTGCACAGTATACCACATTTACGTGACAAGAAGAGGTGGGGAACAAATGTATGTACACTTATACCCTCATATTTTAAAGAATAAACAATGGAAGAAAAATAATAAAGCCGATTATAGGGCATGGGGGGAAAATGTTCCCCTGCCCACAGACATAGGCACCAGAAGTCTGAGATGCAAATAGGAGGGCTCTTTAAGATAAGGGCAGAAGTCCCTGGCAGAAGTCAGAGCAAGCATCATTTCAGGTCTCTCTGCTGTCATTATAGGCTCCAGAAAGCTCTGCCCCACTAATGTTTCAATCCCAGTCCTGAATGTGGCCCTACAGCAGCTCTGGGTATGATTTCAGATGCTGGGACCAGGGTTGTGGGACCCTCTGACTATGAAAGCTGTCATGCCTCTGGGCAGGTCTGTCCAGCGGAGCTAGTGTCCTTCTCTCCTCTCTCTACAATACGCTTGTGCCTCCTTACGTGTAGGAGGCACACAGTTCAGCCCATAACATATAAGTAACTGCTCATCAGCTACAGCCACTTAACACGTGGACTGAGGGCAGGACCTCATTTCCCTTAGATCTACAAGGAATGACCCAGATTTGCTAAAGAGATCCCAGCCTCAACTGTACTACTTACTCATTCAGGACCTAGAACTGTGGCCTTAACAATGATAAAACAGGAACAACTAACTTATCAAGCACATACTAAATCCTAGTCACTTTTCTAAGAGTTTCAAATACTTATCTTGCTGACTGCTCACAATGACCCTAACAAGCACCTACCCATCCCTCCTATGTTACTGATGAGAAAAAGTAAGTCCCCAAGAGGTCTGGAATGTCACTAGTGAGTGACAGAGTAGCATTTGAAACCCAGGCATCTTAAAACCATGCTCGTTTTTGAAATCTGTGAGTCCGTTTCTGTTTTGTAAACACATTCATTTGTATCATTTTTTAAAATTATATTCCACATATGAGCAATATTATATGATACTTGTCTTTCTCTGTCTGACTTACTTCACATAGTATGATAATCTCTAGCTCCATCCAAGGGATAAATTAGGAGTTTGGGAATGACATATATACACTATTATATATAAAATATAAGCAACAAGGACCTACTGTATAGCACAGGGAACTCTACTCAATATTCTGTAATAACCTGAAAACAAACCTGAAAAGGAATGAATGTATGTATATGTATAACTGAATCACTTTGCTATACACCTGAAACTAACACAACATCATAAATCAACTATACTCTAATAAAATTTAAAATAAACATGCTTGTAACAGTCTGCTTTGCAGCCTGTAATCCTCTGCTCAGATAAGGGCTAGCTGATCCAGAAAAAGCAACACTGATTGCAGTGCTATAACGAAGCCAAAGGAATAATGCACATGGTCCCTGCTCTCTTGGCCAAGGTATTGTCAAGAGAAGATATCCATACAAACTGGAATAAGTAAATAGCAGCACAAGACATAACACTACCAAACTATCCATCAGACCCTCAACATCCCAGAGAGATACAAGATGTTTCCAAGAATCCCCAAATTCATCAATTCCTTTTTAGCCTGCAGTCTTCCTTATCAACTGTGATTACTTATGGCTTCATAGATAGAATGACTTCATACCTGATCAGAGTAAAGACAGACTGAGCAGCAGATGGGATGTTCTCAATCACTGGGTGACTCACTTTGCCCACACCTTCAAATGCTTGAAATTCATCCCTCAGCGCAGTTATCAATCCCCAATGGGCCATGGGACAATCTCAGATTTTAAATACTTAGACCTGTGAATGATAATCCAGGAATTCCCAAGGTTTAGTGAGTAGTTTTAAGGCCAAAATGAGAGAGGCAAATAATCAATGAAGGTATTACCAAGTCCCCTTCCGAATGACTTGCCCACTCTCTCACCTCATTGCAAAACTCTTGATATTTACACCTACATGTGAGGCTGAATTACAACCCTCTAGATTCTCTTTGCCTTACTTTCAGCCTTCGGGACTCTTCGTCAAAGGGGCTTTGGGCTCCATCAAACCACACACAGAGCATTTTCTACCTTTCACCAACGCTGGGCAGAGGGAGATCAGTTACTGTTAATTACAGATGCTTTCTGTCGTAATGGGCCAGATTTTCAAAAGAGCCTCAACTGCAAAGTTCCCAAATGCCATGCACAAACCTGGTAATGGTCCATGAAAATTGAATACTTAGTGGGTCTATGTGCATTCCGCTCCAGGAACTGCCTTTGAAAATTTAGCCCCATAACTCCAAAGCATGTGTAGCATCATAATCTGTCATCATTAGCAACAATGCTTGACTTAGTGCTCAACATTCTTAGTAACCATGCAATTATGAATGCAGACAATGTTTAATCACTTTTACAAAAATACAGCTGTGTTGTTGGGGAGCTGTCACTTACTGCTCATTAATGATTGATTTTTTTAAACCATCTAGATGGTTTTCATGAGAACAGCAGATTAACCATAAAGAATTCATTATTGGTCATTAAGGGATATTAAAATGGAAAACCTTTACAAGATGTGTCTTGTCTAGCTGAATTCATATGCCTGAGACTCTCCTGCCAATGTAGGGGAGGAAACAAAAAATCATTCTTCCAGAGCCCTGGCAAAGAGATCCAGTAGAGGAGAGGTGGAGTGAAGAGAGAAATTATGAAAAAATGTCTCTTTTTGCTGTAATAATACACTGATTATATTTTACAACAGCAATAATGTACCCCAAATAATTACTTCAGCTATTGTCCAGCTTGTTTAAGGGCTAACTGTGCTGTGGGTACTGATCGATTCGGTGCAGATTGCTAATAATTGGCCATTTTGAAAACTTACAGCTGTTTCTCCATACCTCCCATGCACTAGGAGACACTAATTCCTTTCCCACATGGCACACTTAATTAAAGATGAGTCAGGGCGTTATTTTATGGTCAAATTTTCCTCATACCTTGGATGCAGAGAGCTGAGTTTTCCACCATCGAATGTCTCCTGAACAGATTGTGATAAAATGCACTTTACCACTGCCTACCCACAAAGATAATAAGTTTCGAAACCTTTTAAGGTGTTGGAAAGATCAGATTGCTCAATGTCATGCCCTTCCTGGGTTTCCACTTCTGATGCTCACACGCCTACATGTGGGGCTCTATTTCCTCACTTGCTCAGCAGCTGCCAGGATCCTGGAAGACCGGACCTGAGGGAGAAGGTTTTTTATAAATCACAACTCCTCTCTCCTGTCCTGGCTCACCCTTACTCCAGGTCTTCTCTGAGACTTCTGCCTTAGTTCTTTTCAATAGTTTGACTTTTTTTCTGATAGCAAGTGTACTGTGTATTTGTTTTGGAAAATACAGAAAAGTACATGGAAGAAATTTAAAGCTATCTGTAGTTCCCATACCCATACACACTGTGGACAGTGGATATTTGCTTCCAATATTTTTCCTATGAACATTTTTTATAGTTGCATGACTTTGGGTGAGTTACTGATCTTCTCTGTGTCCAGTTTTCTTCCCCATAAAATAGGGAAATAATACCACCTACTTCATAATATGATTATGAGGATTAAATGAGTTAACATTTGGAAAACACATGGAAGAATGTTCAAGAAAACATAAGCGCTATGGACGTTTGAGCTATGATAATTCTATAAATTATTGAGCAAGAAATATTATTAGAAAGGAAAGAAAGACATTATAGTTAACTAGTAACCATTTTTTAAAGTTTAAATTCCTGTTGATGTTGATGCTGCGGACCCAGGGAACCACACTTTGAAAACCACTACTTTCTGTTATATCATTAGAATGAGAAAAACAAACCACAAATGAGAAAATCACTAACAAGCCCTGGAAGTACATTTGGTCTAGTGAGCTTCCCCCTGGGAGAAGGTTTCGTAGGGATTTGAGAGGGGTGCTGTGCTGCAAAGAATGATGTAGTGAATGGAAATGATGACTTCCATTAGATAAAAGAGCTGTAAGGGACTGACTGCTGACCTACCCCTTCTCCAGTTGACTTTGGTCCAAGTCATTGCTAGGAAGAAAATCTTTTAGTTACATACCCACATTGTCTAGCCCAGGATATTCCAGCATCATGCTTGGAAAAAATCACCGTAAGTTGGAAACCCAGGCCTTGGAAAAGCAGCTCCTCAAACACCCTGTGCCTGGGTAAGAGTCCAGAACAAGAGAGACAATCTGCTGATATCCCTGACTTTGCCATCACCCCTAAGTGTCCAGAGGATGGAGAAAAACAGAGTCAATGGGAATATCTGTGCAATTTAGAGAGCATCACACTATCGCTATTGGGTTTTTTCATTAGTTATCTATTTTTTTTTTTTTAAACATCTTTATTGAAGTATAATTGCTTTACAATGGTGTGCTAGCCTCTGCTTTACAACAAAGTGAATCAGTTACACATATACATATGTTGTCTATTTTATACATATTAGTGTATATATGTCAATCCCAATCTCCCAATTCATCCCACCACCACCCCCGCCCCCGCTTTCCCCCCTTGGTGTCCATACATTTGTTCTATACATCTGTGTCTCTATTTCTGCCTTGCAAACCAGTTCATCTGTACCATTTTTCTAGATTCCACATATATGCGTTAATATACGATATCTGTTTTCCTCCTTCTGACTTACTTCACTCTGTACGACAGTCTCTAGCAGCTTTTCCTCTACACGATGTGAGCACTATCCCGTTGTCTTTAATAATTTTTAATCCATAATGTAACATTGCATCATATGGATAGGCCATGATAGTTAACTAATCCCTTCTGTTGGGTGTTTTTACTTCTCTAATTTTCTCCATTATAAATAATTCTGTGCTTATTTTTTTATTCATTCTTTATCTTTTACATCCTTCACCAATACTATCAAAAATTCTCTGGTTTGGAAGTCTGTGCCTTGAGAACTAACTGTTTAGAACCACTGCACTGGAGCTTGGTAATTATATAGAAACTCTAGAGCCATTACTGTCAGTTTTCTAATGCCTATCGTCCAGCACGAGTAAAAACTGTCAGACTTCCTTGATTGGAAAAGCCATACAATTGCCTATCACATGACACTTTAAAGCATTTGTCTCAAAGATTTTGAGGTACCAAAGGTAACTCTAAAAAAATTATTTGTCTATTTCCACAGTGAATTTTGGTTATGAAGATACCGATGTGTTGGCTTGTAAGACTGTTCTGGTGCCTGATACGTAAAAGGATAAAACAAATATTTTGAATCAATGAATGACAATGCTGAAACATCTACTTATGAACATCAGCAGAAGTCATTCAATATTGGTTGACTCCCATAGTAACGGAAGAGAAATAACTAAAAACATTCATTTCTTTGGGTAACACACATTGCTGGAGTCGATTTGGTTTTCAGAGTTTTAGTGTTGTCAGGTTAAACATAAATAAGTTACAGTTAGACCCTTAGGCGAAAACAGAACATCTGAGTGTTAGCACACTCAGACATCATATTGAGGCCATTTGCAGTGAAGCCGTCAGCTCCAACTATTTCTTTATGAGAGCTCCTAGACTGCTACATGATGGGGGATTTCTCCCATGATAAAACGATCTCCTCAAATTACACAATGCTAGGAAGGGGCCATCATGTTTCAATCGGCGTTTCTCAACCCTTCCTGAATTACCTGGGGAGGTTTTAAAAGGGGGGAGCTTGCTAGAATCACCTGGGGAGCTTTCAAAGGCTACCAGTGCCCAGGTCTCATGCCAGGATAGTTAGAGTCACCAGGGGTGGGGCCCAGGCATTGGTACTTCATACAAGATCCTCCGTTGGTTCTAATGTACCACCATAGTTGAAAAGCACAGCTTTAGAAGATGTAGATAACCAGGACAATATAACTTCAGGTACCCCATGCCTTCAAAAGGGCAGTTGCCTCAAAAGTCCTCCAGGCATCATTCTGCTACATAAAGACAAATTCTTTGAGGCATTGATTAGCTCTGGCAGTAGTAGAAGTAATATACCTCTCCAGAGGCCATAAATAAATCTTGTCAAGTTGCAAAACTATGTAATAATATGAGAAAGAGTTAAAAAATGCCAAACTGGAATAATTGGTGGGGCAATCCTGGCACCAACATATTATTGCAATAAACTGGAAATATGGTACCAGTTATTTGGGATTTTTCAACAGTTTTATATTAGCTACTAAAATGGAAATGGACACACTTGCACCCAAATTAATAGCACCCTTAAGGGGCAAGAAAATCTCTTCTCAGCTCATTGGGACCCATTATCACTGAGGATTTCTGTGATGTAAATTATACTTTATTCTCAGAAAGCCACCATCCCTGAAGCCTACCAGCTTATCCCAGTGAGAGTCAAATAAACTGGGAGTCACAATCTGTTCAAATTCCATAACTGAATAATGAATGTATAGAACTTTGACCTTAGAGTGAGTGACTTACTATCTAATTTACTTCATTACTTCCATCTCTCTCTCTCTCTCTCTCTCTCTCTCTATATATATATATATATATATAGTGTTACTCAATAACAATGCAAGGTGAACAGTTAGCACAAATAAATACTGCTAGGTGAGGCTAGATTCTCATACAGGGTCTTCGAACTAAATAGATACCTGACTCTATACAAAAAAATCTCTTTTGGTCTCTTTTTTCTCAATTGTAAGCCATAAATAAGAGTAGGTAATTGCTATGGTCCCTTCTATTTCAAAACAAAACTTCTGTGAAAGTTTTTCACTTCCTTAGAAATGACCTTTGTGAAGTATAGGTACCTGGTAGATCTAAAAACCCAAGGAATCCACACACCTACAGTCTATTAATCTATGACAAAGGAGGCAAGAATATACAATGGAGAAAAGACAGTCTCTTTAACAAGTGGTGCTAGGAAAACTAGATAGTTACATGTAAAACAATGAGATTACAACATTTCTTCACACCATATCCAAAAATAAACTCAAAATGGTTTAAAGACCTAAATGTGAAACCATGAAACTCCTAGAAGAGAACATAGGCAAAATATTCTCTGACATAAATCGTAGCAGTATTTTCTTAGATCAGTCCCCCAAGGCAAAAGAAATCAAATTAAAAATAAACAAATGGGACCCAATTAAAATTAAAAGCTTGTGCACAGCAAAGGAAACCATCAACAAAATGAAGAGACAACCTACAGAAGGGAGAAAATATTTGCAAATGATGCAAGCGACAAGAAGTTAATATCCAAAATATGCAAACAGCTCATGCATTCAATATCAAAAACAAACAATCCAATCAAAAAATGTGCAGAAGTCTTGAGCAGGCATTTTTCCAAAGAAGACATACAGGTGGTTAGCAGGAACATAAAAAAATGCTCAACATCACTAATTATGATGGAAATGCAAATCAAAACCACAATAAGGTATCACCTCACACCTGTGAGAATGGCCATCATCAAAAAGTCTACAAATAACAAATGCTGGAGAGGGTGTGGAGAAAAGGGAATCCTCATACACTGTTAGTGGGAATGTAAATTGGTACAGCCGTTGTGGAGAACAGTATGGAGGTTCCTTAAAAAACTAAAAATAGAACTACCATAGGATCTACCAATTCTACTCCTGAGTATATATCTGGAAAAAATGAAAACAGTAATTCTAAAGGATACACACACCTCAGTGTTCACAGCAGCACTATTTACAATAGCCAAGACATAGAAGCAACCCAGTGCCCAACAATAGCTGACTGGATAAAGATGTGGCATATATATATATAAAGTAATATTACTCAGTCATAAAAAAGAATTAAATTCTGCCATTTGCTGCAACATGGATGGACACAGGAAACATTATGCCTAGTGAAATAAGTCAGACAGAGAAAGACAACTACTCTATGGTATCACTTATATGTGGAATCTAAAAATAATACAAATGAATGTATATACAAAACAGAAAAAGACTTAAAGATATAGAAAACAAACTTGTGATTACCAAATGGGAAGGGGGAGGGGGACAAATTAGGGGTATGGGATTAACAGATACAAACTACTATATATAAAACAGATAAGCAACAAGGATATACTGTATAGCACAGAGAATTATACCCATTATCTCGTAACCTATAATGGAACATAATCAGCAAAAATACTGAATCACTATGCTGTACACCTAAAACTAACACAATTTTGTAAATAAACTACACTTCAGTGAAAAAATTGAACAGATAAATGACATTTAAAAAAAAAAATCCAGGGGGAGGGGCAAGATGGCGGAAGAGTAAGACGCAGAGATCACCTTCCTTCCCACAGATACAGTAGAAATACATCTACACGTGGAACTGCTCCTACAGAACAGCCACTGAACGCTGGCAGAAGACGTCAGACCTCCCAAAAGGCAAGAAACTCCCCACGTACTTGGGTAGGGCAAAAGAAAAAAGAAATAACAGAGACAAAAGAATAGGGACGGGACCTGCACCAGTGGGAGGGAGCTGTGAAGGAGGAAAGGTTTCCACACACTAGGAAGCCCCTTCACGGGCGGAGACTGCGGGTGGCAGAGGGGGGAAGCTTCAGAGCCACAGCTCTGAAGAGGAGAGCACAGCCACAGGGGTGCGGAGGGCAAAGCGGAGAGATTCCCGCACAGAGGCTCGGCGCCGAGCAGCACTCACCAGCCCGAGAGGCTTGTCTGCTCAGCCGCCGGGGCGGGCGGGGGCTGGGAGCTGGGGCTCCGGCTTCGGTCGGATCCCAGGGAGAGGACTGGGGTTGGCTGCGTGAACACAGCCTGAAGGGGCTAGCGCACCACAGCTAGCCGGGAGGGAGTCCGAGAAAAAGTCTGCAGCTGCCGAAGAGGCAAGAGACTTTTTCTTGTCTCTTTGTTTCGCGGCGCGCAAGGAGAGGGGATTCAGAGCGCCGCTTCAACGAACTCCAGAGACGGGCGTGAGCTGCGGCTATCAGCGCGGACCCCAGAGGCGGGTGCGAGCCGCGGCTATCAGCGCGGACCCCAGAGGCGGGTGCGAGCCACGGCTATCAGCGCGGACCCCAGAGACGGGCGCGAGCCGCGGTTATCAGCGCGGACCCCAGACACGGGCATGAGACGCTAAGGCTGCTGCTGCTGCCACCAAAAAGCCTGTGTGCGAGCACAGGTCACTCTCCACACCGCCCCTCCCGGGAGCCAGTGCAGCCCGCCATGGCCAGGCTCCCGTGATCCGGGGACAACTTCCCCGGGAGAGCGCAAGGCGCACCTCAGGCTGCTGCAACGTCACGGCCGGCTTCTGCAACCGCAGGCTCGCCCCGCCTTCTCCGTACCGCTCCCTCCCCCCGGCCTGACTGAGCCAGAGCCCCCGAAGCAGCTGCTCCTTTAACCCCGTTCTGTCTGGGCAGGGAACAGACGCCCTCAGGCGACCTACACGCAGAGGCGGGTCCAAATCCAAAGCTGAACCCTGGGAGCTGTACGAACAAAGAAGAGAAAGGGGAATCTCTCCCAGCAGCCTCAGAAGCAGCGGATTAAAGCTCCACAAACAACTTGATGTGCCTGCATCTGTTGAATACCTGAATAGACAACGTATCATCCCAAATTTAGGAGGTGGACTTTGGGAGCAGGATATGTTAATTTTTCCCTTTTCCTTTTTTTGTGAGTGTATATGTGTATGCTTCTGGGTGAGATTTTGTCTGTATAGCTTTGCTCTCACCGTTAGTCCTAGGGTTAGGTCCGTCCATTTTTTTTTTTTTTTTTTTAACTTAAAAAAATTTTTTTTCCTAATAAAAGTTTTCTTAATAATTTTTTCCTTATTTTCTATTTTTAAAAAATTAAAAAAATTTTTAAATAAGTTTTTTCATATTTTTTATTTTAAAAAATTAAAAAAATTTTTTTTCTGAATAAATTTTTTTCTTAATAATTTTTTTCTTACTTTTTATTATAAAAAATTAATAAATCTATTTTTAAAAATTAAAAAAATTTTTTTCTTAATAAATTTATTCTTAATAATTTTTTCTTATTTTTTATTACGATAGCTTTATTTTATTTTATTTTATCCTCTTTCTTTCTTTCTTTCTATTTTTTTCTCCCTTTTATTCTGAGCCGTGTGGATGAAAGGCTCTTGGTGCTCCAGCCAGGCATCAGGGCTGTGCCTCTGAGGTGGGAGGGCCAACTTCAGGACACTGGTCCACAGAAATCTCTCAGAAATCTCCATCTCAACATCAAGACCCAGCTTCACTCAACGACCAGCAAGCTACATTGCTGGACACCCTATGCCAAGCAACTAGCAAGACAGGAACACAGCCCCATCCATTAACAGAGAGGCTGCCTAAAATCATAATAAGGCCACAGACACCCCAAAACACACCACCAGACGTGGACGTGCCCACCAGAAAGACAAGATCCAGCCTCATCCACCAGAACACAGGCACTAGTTCCCTCCACCAGGAAACCTACACAACCCAGTGAACCAACCTTAGCCACTGGGGACAGATACCAAAAACAATGGGAACTACAAACCTGCAGCCTGTGAAAAGGAGACCCCAAACACAGTAAGATAAGCAAAATGAGAAGACAGAAAAACACACAGCAGATGAAGGAGCAGGGTCAAAACACACCAGACCTAACAAATGAAGAAGAAATAGGTAGTCTACCTGAAAAAGAATTCAGAATAATGATAGTAAGGATGATCCAAAATCTTGGAAATAGAATAGACAAAATGCAAGAAACATTTAACAAGGATGTAGAAGAACTAAAGAGGAACCAAGCAACGATGAAAAGCACAATAAATGAAATTAAAAATACTCTAGATGGGATCAATAGCAGAATAACTGAGGCAGAAGAACGGATAAGTGACCTGGAAGATAAAATGGTGGAAATAACTACTGCAGAGCAGAATAAAGAAAAAAGAATGAAAAGAACTGAGGACAGTCTCAGAGACCTCTGGGACAACATTAAACGCACCAACATTCGAATTATAGGGGTCCCAGAAGAAGAAGAGAAAAAGAAAGGGACTGAGAAAATATTTGAAGAGATCATAGTTGAAAACTTCCCTAATATGGGAAAGGAAATAGTTAATCAAGTCCTGGAAGCACAGAGAGTCCCATACAGGATAAATCCAAGGAGAACCACACCAAGACACATATTAATCAAACTATCAAAAATTAAATATAAAGAAAACATATTAAAAGCAGCAAGGGAAAAACAACAAATAACACACAAGGGCATCCCCATAAGGTTAACAGCTGATCTTTCAGCAGAAACTCTGCAAGCCAGAAGGGAGTGGCAGGATATACTTAAAGTGATGAAGGAGAAAAACCTACAACCAAGGTTACTCTACCCTTCAAGGATCTCATTCAGATTTGATGGAGAAATTAAAACCTTTACAGACAAGCAAAAGCTGAGAGAGTTAAGCACCACCAAACCAGCTTTACAACAAATGCTAAAGGAACTTCTCTAGGCAAGAAACACAAGAGAAGGAAAACATATACAATAACAAACCCAAAACATTTAAGAAAATGGGAATAGGAACATACATATCGATAATTACCTTAAATGTAAATGGATTAAATGCTCCCACCAAAAGACACAGACTGGCTGAATGGATACAAAAACAAGACCCATATATATGCTGTCTACAAGAGACCCACTTCAGACCTAGAGACACATACAGACTGAAAGTGAGGGGATGGAAAAAGATATTCCATGCAAATGGAAATCAAAAGAAAGCTGGAGTAGCAATTCTCATATCAGACAAAATAGACTTTAAAATAAAGACAATTACAAGAGACAAAGAAGGACACTATATAATGATCAAGGGATCGATCCAAGAGGAAGGTATAACAATTGTAAATATTTATGCACCCAACATAGGAGCACCTCAATACATAAGGCAAATACTAACAGCCATAAAAGGGGAAATCGACAGTAACACAATCATAGTAGGGGACTTTAACACCCCACTTTCACCAATGGACAGATCATCCAAAATGAAAATAAATAAGGAAACACAAGCTTTAAATGATACATTAAACAAGATGGACTTAATTGATATTTATAGGACATTCCACCCAAAAACAACAGAATACACATTTTTCTCAAGTGCTCATGGAACATTCTCCAGGATAGATCATATCTTGGGTCACAAATCAAGCCTTGGTAAATTTAAAAAAATTGAAATCGTATCAAGTATCTTTTCTGACCACAACGCTATGAGACTAGATATCAATTACAGGAAAAGATCTGTAAAAAATACAAACACATGGAGGCTACACAATACACTACTTAATAACGAAGTGATCACTGAAGAAATCAAAGGGGAAATCAAAAAATACCTAGAAACAAATGACAATGGAGACACGACGACCCAAAACCTATGGGATGCAGCAAAAGCAGTTCTAAGAGGGAAGTTTATAGCAATACAAGCCTACATCAAGAAACAGGAAACATCTCGAATAAACAACCTAACCTTGCACCTAAAGCAATTAGAGAAAGAAGAACAAAAAAACCCCAAAGCTAGCAGAAGGAAAGAAATCATAAAGATCAGATCAGAAATAAATGAAAAAGAAATGAAGGAAACAATAGCAAAAATCAATGAAACTAAAAGCTGGTTCTTTGAGAAGATAAACAAAATTGATAAACCATTAGCCAGACTCATCAAGAGAAAAAGGGAGAAGACTCAAATCAATAGAATTAGAAATGAAAAAGGAGAAGTAACCACTGACACTGCAGAAATACAAACGATCATGAGAGATTACTACAAGCAACTCTATGCCAATAAAATGGACAACCTGGAAGAAATGGACAGATTCTTAGAAATGCACAACCTGCCGAGACTGAACCAGGAAGAAATAGAAAATATGAACAGACCAATCACAAGCACTGAAATTGAAACTGTGATTAAAAATCTTCCAACACACAAAAGCCCAGGACCAGATGGCTTCACAGGCGAATTCTATCAAACATTTAGAGAAGAGCTAACACCTATCCTTCTCAAACTCTTCCAAAATATTGCAGAGGGAGGAACACTCCCCAACTCATTCTACGAGGCCACCATCACCCTGATACCAAAACCAGACAAAGATGTCACAAAGAAAGAAAACTATAGGCCAATATCACTGATGAACATAGATGCAAAAATCCTCAACAAAATACTAGCAAACAGAATCCAACAGCACATTAAAAAGATTATACACCATGATCAAGTGGGGTTTATTCCAGGAATGCAAGGATTCTTCAATATACGCAAATCAATCAACGTGATACATCATATTAACAAATTGAAGGAGAAAAACCACATGATCATCTCAATAGATGCAGAGAAAGCTTTCGACAAAATTCAACACCCATTTATGATAAAAGCCCTGCAGAAAGTAGGCATAGAGGGAACTTTCCTCAACATAATAAAGGCCGTATATGAGAAACCCACAGCCAACATTGTCCTCAATGGTGAAAAACTGAAACCATTTCCACTAAGATCAGGAACAAGACAAGGTTGCCCACTCTCACCACTATTATTCAACATAGTTTTGGAAGTGTTAGCCACAGCAATCAGAGACGAAAAAGAAATAAAAGGAATCCAAATCGGAAAAGAAGAAGTAAAGCTGTCACTGTTTGCAGATGACATGATACTATACATAGAGAATCCTAAAGATGCTACTAGAAAACTACTAGAGCTAATCAATGAATTTGGTAAAGTAGCAGGATACAAAATTAATGCACAGAAATCTCTTGTATTCCTATATACTAATGATGAAAAATCTGAAAGTGAAATTAAGAATACACTCCCGTTTACCATTGCAACAAAAAGAATAAAATATCTAGGAATAAACCTACCTAAGGAGACAAAAGACCTGTATGCAGAAAATTATAGGACACTGATGAAAGAAATTAAAGATGATACAAATAGATGGAGAGATATACCATGTTCTTGGATTGGAAGAATCAACATTGTGAAAATGACTCTGCTACCCAAAGCAATCTACAGATTCAATGCAATCCCTATCAAACTACCACTGGCATTTTTCACAGAACTAGAACAAAAAATTTCACAATTTGTATGGAAACACAAAAGACCCCGAATAGCCAAAGCAATCTTGAGAACGAAAAATGGAGCTGGAGGAATCAGGCTCCCTGACTTCAGACTATATTACAAAGCTACAGTAATCAAGACAGTTTGGTACTGGCACAAAAACAGAAATATAGATCAATGGAACAGGATAGAAAGCCCAGAGATAATCCCACGCACATATGGTCACCTTATCTTTGATAAAGGAGGCAAGCATATACAGTGGAGAAAAGACAGCCTCTTCAATAAGTGGTGCTGGGAAAATTGGACAGGTACATGTAAAAGTATGAAATTAGAACACTCCCTGACACCATACACAAAAATAAACTCAAAATGGATTAAAGACCTAAGTGTAAGGCAAGACAGTATCAAACTCTTAGAGGAAAACATAGGCAGAACACTCTATGACATAAATCACAGCAAGATCCTTTTTGACCCAGGTCCTAGAGAAATGGAAATAAAAACACAAATAAACAAATGGGACCTAATGAAACTTAAAAGCTTTTGCACAGCCAAGGAAACCATAAACAAGACCAAAAGACAACCCTCAGAATGGGAGAAAATATTTGCAAATGAAGCAACTGACAAAGGATTAATCTCCAAGATTTACAAGCAGCTCATGCAGCTCAATAACAAAAAAACAAACAACCCAATCCAAAAATGGGCAGAAGACCTAAATAGACATTTCTCCAAAGAAGATATACAGATTGCCAACAGACACATGAAAGAATGCTCAACATCATTAATCATTAGAGAAATGCAAATCAAAACTACAATGAGGTATTATCTCACACCGGTCAGAATGGCCATCATCAAAAAATCTAGAAACAATAAATCCTGGAGATGGTGTGGAGAAAAGGGAACACTCTTGCACTGTTGGTGGGAATGTAAATTGACACAGCCACTATGGAGAACAGTATGGAGGTTCCTTAAAAAACTAAAAATAGAACTACCATATGACCCAGCAATCCCACTACTGGGCATATACCCTGAGAAAACCATAATTCAGAAAGAGTCATGTACCAAAATATTCATTGCAGCTCTGTTTACAATAGCCAGGACATGGAAGCAACCTAGGTGTCCATCATCGGATGAATGGATAAAGAAGATGTGGCACATATATACAATGGAATATTACTCAGCCATAAAAAGAAATGAAATGGAGGTATTTGTAATGAGGTGGATGGAGTTAGAGTCTGTCATACAGAGTGAAGTAAGTCAGAAAGAGAAAAACAGATACAGTATGCTAACACATATATATGGAATCTAAGGAAAGAAAAAAAAAGGTCATGAAGAACCTAGTGGCAAGATGGGAATAAAGACACAGACCTACTAGAGAATGGGCTTGAGGATATGGGGAGGGGGAGGGGTGAGATGTGACAGGGTGAGAGAGTGTCATGGACATATATACACTACCAAATGTAAAATAGATAGCTAGTGGGAAGCAGCCGCATAGCACAGGGAGATCAGCTCGGTGCTTTGTGACCACCTAGAGGGGTGGGATAGGGAGGGTGGGAGGGAGGGTGATGCAAGAGGGAAGAGATATGGGAACATATGTATATGTATAACTGATTCACTTTGTTATAAAGCAGAAAGTAACACACCATTGTAAAGCAATTATACTTCAATAAAGATGTTTAAAAAAAAAAAAAAATCCAAGGTTTGCACAACCATGAATCCAAAGGCCACAGTCCTTCAGTTGTACCTGGGAAATGATGTAATGGTGTAAATTCAGTGAATGCAAATATGATTTAACTTACAGAACTGTGATTTTGCAAACAGATTATTTAGGAACAGTCATTGTAATGTGGGTTCTAACCTTTTGAAGGATATTTTTCTTCAAAAATGTTTCTATTTATATTCAGGAATTGACCAATATGGAAATTTCACTCAGTACCACCTCAGATCACAAATTAGATACTTCTGAAAACTTTATTAACGTTTCAAAGCATTACTATTAGAAAAGCCTAATAGGTAATTAAATGGCAGAAGATATATTATATCAAATCTACTCATGAAGATTTCCAGGGTGATCAAGACTCACTTCCAGTGACTTCCCTGGTGGCGTGGTGGTTAAGAATTCGCCTGCCAATGCAGGGGACACAGGTTCGAGCCCTGGTCTGGGAAGATCCCACATGCCGCGGAGCAACTAAGCCCATGAGTCACAACTACTGAGCCTGAGCTCTAGAGCCCACGAGCCACAACTACTGAGCCTGCGTCCCACAACTACTGAAGCCCACGTGCCTAGAGCCCGTGCTCTGCAACAAGAGAAGCCACCGCAATGAGAAGCCTGCACCCCGCAACGAAGAGTAGCCCCTGCTCGCCGCAACTAGAGAGAGCCTGCGCCCAGCAATGAAAACCCAACACAGCCTAAATAAATAAATAAATAAATTTATTTATTTAAAAAAAAAAAGACTCACTTCCAAACACAATCAATCAATGGATAAAGGCAATAAGTCATTTCCTCCTATAAAATTAGGCTTCCATCTTTGTAAAGGACTGAAGCTGGACATTGTCAAATGAACAAATAAGATCAATAATAGTCCATCCATAAGCAGTAACTCTGGTGGTTTTAAGACCGTAGAGTATGTTTTAAAGAAAGATACACACAAAGCTGTGAATAGTTAAGCCATGTCTATAAAGCCTTCAAACAACAGAATTCATAATGGAAACAATGATAGACCTTTAATGATAGACACATTAGCAGTCTTTGTAACAATGTTGTAAATTATTTCTAAATAACAATATTGATAAGACAGGACTTTCAAAATCACTCAGGACACCTCTTTAACAGCTAATTAAAACTAGGGAGTAAAGGCATCTCTTTTATCATTCACAATATTGTAGCTCTGATCATCCCACAGTGAATGATTTTACTTCAGTAATAACCCTGATCCAACATTCAGTCAGCAATTACCATATCAGACTTTATCTACTGGTAACAACTGGTTCGGAAGATATTGCCCTGAATGCATTAATTTCATCATGCTAATAAAGTTCACTGTTATAAAATGCAAAAACATATTAACCTGTCTAATGCAATAGAAGAAACATATATATCTTTCTTGCAAAATGATGATACACCAGCATTTCATTTCTATTTCAAAACTTAAGTGGGTAAAGTATATTAGAGGAACAGAAAGTAACAAGCTATAATCTGCAGTGAACACAATAACATAACTAAGTGCCAACAAATTTTCCTGTGAGTAATTGCACTTATTGTAAATTATACACATTCTATTACCTTGGCGTTTGCATAACAATGCACGACTGTTCATTTCCAAACACTGAACACTGTAATAGAAGAAGCATATGCATCTTGTCTTTTCCACAGAATTCAGGGAGGCCACTGCTGACTCCAGTTAACTCCCTTAGAGCACCTAGCAAGCATGGACTGATGGAAACATTTAATAAAGATGTAGATGTGACTAATGATGACAAGCCAGTAACCCGAGGGCACAATCCCTGGCACAGAGTAAGCAATCTGTGAAGATGTGTGGAATGAAGGAGGGGAGAAGCTCTGCGGTCTTGCTGAGGAGTAATAAGCATTCTGTTTGCGATTCCAGGATCTGTCCTGGATACCCTTTTCCCTTCCACCCTCCTCTTCCCCTGCCTGTCTCACCACATACCATCTCCATTGCTAAGTGAGCAATCCAAAGCAGAGATGCCTCCCCTTCCCCTCATTAGTACCCTCACTCACCTTCACCAACTTCACTGTCCTACATTTACGATGTGACACACGACCACTGCCTGAACTATACTCAGCGTTTGCCTTGCTCTATTTCTTTCTCACCACCCCAGGTTCCCCACTGGCTTGTTCTTCTTTCAGAATTTTAAATGTGAAGATGTTACAATTGTTAAAATCCCAGTGGAAGAAAATGAATCATGTGATTAAAACTAATACATGTGACATTTGCTCTCCCATCTCCAAGGACTCATCCACAATTGTCAACTCTTCATTAAAGCCACGCCTTCACTTTCTACAGGAGATGGTTTCACTGCTGGTGCTGCCAACCTTGGGAAGCCCAATCATCCTACTAGAAAGAAAACAAAAGAAGTGTCTGTGACTCAATTAAACCCAAAGCCAAATGAACACATTGCCACCTTCCATAGTCAGAATAGAGTGGTCAGCCACCCCACCGTCGGGGGCAGCTGAATGCATCTGCCCATAAAAAGCCTGAGCCCTGGGCTTCCCTGGTGGTGCAGTGGTTAAGAATCCACCTGCCATGCAAGGGACACGGGTTCGAGCCCTGGTCCGGGAAGATCCCACACGCCGCGGAGCAACTAAGCCCGTGTGCCACAGCTACTGAGCCTGCGCTGTAGAGCCCGCGAGCCACAACTACTGAAGCCCGCATGCCTAGAGCCCGTGCTCCGCAACAAAAGAAGCCACCGCAATGAGAAGCCCGGACACCATAACGAAGAGTAGCCCCCACTCACTGCAACTAGAGAAAACCCGCGCGCGGCAAAGAAGACGCAACACAGCCATAAATAAATAAATAAATAGATAGGTAGATAGATAGATAGATAAATAGCCTGAGCCCTGCCCTGGGACCCTGGTCAAAGGAGAGCACTGTCTGAGATAGAAGCCTTCCTGTTCAGCACCTGGAGGTTTATCCACACGGTCCAGGTAAGAGGGCTGAGCTCTCCTGGGAAATGTGGCATTCTCACATACTATGGAGTACGGAGTACTGGCTGGAGGCCTAGAGAACAGGCATGGGAATGCAGAGGATTTATAGACTGAAAACGTGCACACAGACAGCAGCACCGAGTTTGCTCAGGAAACATACGTGCTGCGGCCACACTGTGGGAGGTCGTGGTGGGACCCCCAGAGCTTGGCAAAAACTCTAGTGGGCACCCAGTGTGGATGTGCACAGATCAGAACTGTAAATCTGGTAAAAAACACTCCTTCGTGGTTTTACAAAGACTGTGAAAACATAGGCTCTGACTGCGATGTCAGGAAAGATGGAGGCCATTTGGAAAGCTAACTCTCACACGGGTTGGTTTCTAGGCTTCCAGAGTGTACACAGGACAAGACAGAGCTGGGCTTCCCCCAGAGCCCCGAGAGGCATCCACGTCCACAAGGCATAACTTCTGGAGAGAGCTGTGCCTCTGAAGGGGAACACACTAATTTGATGGGTGTCTTGTTTGGTCCCAAATGCTAACCAAGACATCTCATGAAAATTTATAGTGAAATCATTAAAAAAAATTTATCCAGCCAAAATTTTACCATTTCATTAAATTGTATATTCTGTATTGACTGCAGGGTTACATTCAGAAAGCAACAAGTGGGCTAAAAGGGGGAGGAAGTGGTAGAGGTGGAGGAGCCCAGAAGACAACTCAGCAACTGTACTTTGTAATTCAGGACAAAAACCTTTACTTACTCAGTCCCACACGAACTTAGCCTGTGCTCTGGGCTCTCATAGCATTTTCATTCTGGAATCTATTTCCAGAGTTTATGACCGCCAAGGTTTTACGGTCCTTTCCAAGAAAGCTTTCTTCACCTACTAATATACATTATGGGTCCTCTTCTCAAAACGGTGGTTCTTGTGAAAGCCAAGTAATTTTTATGTGATACACATGTTGCTTGAATGGGAACTTTTCAGTGGATTTGGGTAAGATTTTTGTTTTGTGTTTTTGGAGTGTGTGTGTGTGTGTGTGTGTGTGTGTGTTTGTGTGTGTGTGTGTTTGTGTGTGTGTTTGTGTGTGTTTGTGTGGGGGGGTGTGTTTGTGTGTGTGTGTTTGTGAGTGTGTGTGTGTGTTTGTGTGTGTGGGTGTGGGTGGGTGTGTGTTTGTGTGTGGGGGTGTGTGTGTGTGGGTGTGTGTGGGGGTGTGTGTGTGTGTGTGTGTGAGATGAATCATGAGCACCTTCTAACAGCTCTACCTGTCCATTTTACTTAGTCTGAAGAAAGAGGGAAAAGGAAGAGATAAAAATACTCAAACTGTAATTTTCATTTCAAACAGAGTCCTCTACTGCTTGTCTTGTAGTTTTTTAATAGACTATTGGTCTGAAATTACAGCCCATTAACACTTAATTTGCCCAAACTTAATCCTACAGACATAAGGGAAAAACAGTAAAAATAACAACAAAAAAACTCTCAGGCCAACTGTTCTGTAAATAAAATGGCCAGTCATTTTATTTCCCAATATTTCTCTTCTCAGGTCCATTTCTCCAACTCACCATCTAACAACTCACCCACCATCATCACGAGGGAATTTTGACAACCCAAGTAAGCAAATGCCATCACTCTGACTTTACTGCTCAGAGGACGTTCATCAACTAATGTAACGTCCAGGTGCCAGCCAGGAAGAATGACCAAATTCCATAGGTTCTCCCTGTCTCCTGGAAGAGTGTTGGAGTTCATTTTCTAATTGTGTTTTGTCGTTTACATTTGGCCAAACAGCAGCACATAGACTCAACGGTGACTACCTTCCCAAACCTGCCTATTTCCAAATAAACACCCTACCTTTAAATGCTCAGATGGCCACTATATAGATTAAACTAACTCTAAACAGTGACACATTTTTTAACAGGGTAGGTATGACTTGAGGTAAGCATGGTAAACCCATGCCTTATCAACTAAGAATTATTTTTACTGCTTTGCTGTGCCTTCTGAGTCATCTCAGTCAGGTTCTCAAAACTATATGCCTCCCAAGGACCATCTTGTGCCTTAACAAACGTACATATATATATACATATATGTACATACATACACACACACACACACACACACACACACATACTAGAAGGAGACGGAGCAGTAATAACAAAGGCAAATTTTCCTCACGTTCTTATAATGTACCAGGCACCATACTAATAATTTTTCCGTATATGCAATCTCATTTAATCCTTGAAACACCTCTGAGGTAGGTACCGTTATTGTTACCATACCACAGAGATTCAAACTCACATCCTTCTGCCTCTAGCATCTAAGCTCTTAACTGCTGTGGACCAGGGCATAGAAATAGAAGAACTGGCCTTAGCTTTGACCCAAAAGAAAAAAATAATAAGTATGCATATGTCTATCATAAGTATGATACGCATATTTAGACCATATATTTTTAAACTCCAAAAGTTTTTCCACTTCTCCAGTATAATATACACATAACTTATGAATTAAAATTTAATTGAGCACACTGCTATTGGCAAATTACAAAATACTGAAAACTTACATCAACTCAGCCTCCATTCCATTATCAAGAGAGAAGCTGCTTATGCATTCTTTTTTTTTTTTTTTTTTAGGAAGTGTAGATTGATTGATTGATTTTTGGCTGTGTTGGGTCTTCGTTTCTGTGCGAGGGCTTTCTCTAGTTGCGGCGAGCGGGGGCCACTCTTCATCGCGGTGCGCGGGCCTCTCACTATCGCGGCCTCTCTTGTTGCGGGGCACAGGCTCCAGACGCGCAGGCTCAGTAGTTGTGGCTCACGGGCCTAGTTGCTCCGTGGCATGTGGGATCTTCCCAGACCAGGGCTCGAACCCGTGTCCCCTGCATTGGCAGGCAGATTCTCAACCACTGCGCCACCAGGGAAGCCCTGCTTATGCATTCTTATTCTGGCAATTAAGGACAAGTATGTTTCCTAAAGTGAAGGTTATTTTTACTTTGATAAGTATATTGCTCACTGTCTGATCATAAAGGGCCAGGGCTGGAGACGAATAACGTAATACTTTGTCCTTCACTTCAGGCATGATGGCTGGACCTCCCTGGCTGTAAATTTACCAATATTTGATGGCCCCAGTGTCAGCAGCAAAATGATGCATAATAAATACAATACATTATGTGCCACTTCTTGATTTGGTGCCGAGTCAGGGAAGGAAACAGTCTACTTCTGAGTGGGTTTTCTGAAATAATACACAGACAGTATGTCCTGGAGAGATCTGAAGAGGAAAACTGCAGCTTGTTTTTCATCCCTCTGTCTCCAAACTAGCCTTTGAAATTGACTGTCTGGAGTGACGTGAACCCCGGTACTGCCATCGCTGGGTTGATATCACGAAAAGCAGAATACACAGGCTTTCATCTAGCCAGGAAAAAGGAAACAGCTTATTTTGAACAGGAAAGAAAAAAGATATTTGATGAAAGCCAGAGAAACAAGCTGCCTAAGTCCTTTGACAAAGAAGAGACAAAAAGAATGGGTTTGTGAAATAATGTGCAGACCTAAAAATAATGTTTCAATAGCAGTTTTAATTGTTCCATTTTATCCAGAATGGTTTTTGCAAAGTCGAAAATCTTGCTTTAGAGTAAAAAGAGAAAACACTATTCCAAGGCCTGCATCTATGAAAAAGTATTTCTTCAACACTAAGGAAATGTAAACTATGACGGGGGTGTACGTATAGCTTCACCTTCCTCTTCCTGCATCCAGATCAGGGACCTCAGAAGTCACTGAGTCCAACCCTGACATTTCATAGATGACAGGCTTAAAACTGTTAAGAGACTTGCCCAAGGTCATGCTTGGAACTGTATTGTTTTTATTCTCTGAATAGCAAATGGCAGATGGAGAAGAGCAAAAGAGATCATGTTGCAATTTACCCAAAGACTTCCTATAAGAAAAATGGTGATAATTATGGTTCATAAATTCACTTATCTAGCAAAGCATGTTACCAGAAAACCAAGAAACATATCTATTGTATATACAATGTTTCCTAAGGCAAGAATCATTTTCTAAAATTCATATATTCTGCCAGGTATACTTTCTTTATCAGTACCAGTTTAGGGTTGCCCAGTCAGTTGTTTTTTCCAGAAAGGATAGTGAAAAAGCCCAGGAGTTCTTCTCAGGGAGCAAAAACAAAGCTAGACATTTGGGCACCTCTTTCATTTGGATCTCATGTCAAGTCTACAAGTGCAAAAGCACTTATACATCAGTCAACAAAATTCTTACTGGCAAACCCCAATAGATAGAGCTTGTAGTAGAGAAATGTGGTTATTTTCCAGCTTCTCTGTACTCTACCACCTCAACCCAGGAGCTAAAAAATGACTCTACATGTTTCTAGATTAAACAGGAATGAAAATCCCTGGGTTGTTTGCCCTCTCCCTACCTCACTATCCCAGAACCTAGGCCACATCTTCAAGTTCCAGATGACATTCATCCAGCCCTGGAGACCTGCTTTTCAGTTCACAAGATGGTCCACCCAAGGCCACTCTCCATCTGGAAGGTTCCTTGGAAGGTGGGATAGATCTTAAACATGCCAGAGGCCATACATGCTCCCTTCAATCTTAGACCCTTACCCAGGAAACATTATGGTAGCATTCAAAATGGTAAAACGACTCCTGACACCCAAGCTTCCCCTAACCTCCTATCATCATAACTTTTCCATAAAACATTAAACATTAACATTAAAGTTCAGGAGGGTAATTTTTTCCCCAAGGCCAAGCTCATTTTGACCTGGTATCCAGGAACTGCCCATGATTATTGACCCAATGACTATCTTTACAAGTGTTATGTTCATTCAGTATTTTCCAATACTGAAGAGTTAGTCAATGGTCAAACTGTTCTGCAGCCCCCATTGCCCTCATCTCCTACAGAATCTGAACTGCCATGAGGACTCACACTTAGAAGTGTGGTTCCTGAGACAAACCATATTTATTCTTCTTCCCCCACCATCCTTCTTGATGTTCATTGCATGCAAATAACAAGGTGTGGAAAGAACATCAATTGGTACCCATTGCCAAGCAATCCAGGGTGTATTTTTATGGACACAGAGGGAGGCATCCCCTTCCCCATTTTCCTTAACGTTGATGGTAGTGGGCACCGTGTCATGTGTGTATAAACCTCAGACCTTTGTAAGCACCAGCAGCTGGAGAATATCTCTCTCACCAAACAGCACCGACAACAGGAAGACCCTCTAAAGCAGGGCCACAGCCTTCCCCTCATACACTGATTCTCATACACCCGACTGATAAAAAACACAAGTAAAATACTGTTTTGCTGCTAACCTCGTTTGAGTCATCCATCATATATTAGGACCCAATTATGTATATGGTACTGGTCAGAACCTATGGACACTTAATGAACAAGGGACAGCCCTGCCCTTGTGGATCTTAATCTAGAGAGGATTTAGACAAACTCACATATGACTAGATATAAATTCATAAGCCAAGATCCAAATTAATATACAAAGGAGATGTGTAAAGTGGAATGACTTCTCTTTTTCCTTTTAAATAAGTATTCTAAATGTACGTTATCTCTTTCAAAACACTCACCCACCATAATGGGAGTAACACATTCCAATCACATTTCTATTGTTCAAAAGTCCTCTTTGTAATTGCTTTCTGAGCAGTTGCATAACAAAGGGGGAAAGTGGGAGTGGGAAAGGGAGGAGTATTTTGTTCCTAACGTTGTTTAGAATTGCTCATTTGCGGTGTTAACAAAAAACGGACTATCTTCGACAGTTCTATTATTTTTAAATTTTTTATAAACAGTACACCTTCTTATTGCCTGCACCCTTGGTGAACTTCCTCCATACCCCCCACTCTCACCTCAGTCTTTGTGTGCCCATACACGTTTCCTTATTATCTAGTAATTCTTTTATAGCCTCCCCAATTAGGTAATTAATTTTTTAAATGAGAACGTGCCAAGCTACCAAAAGACATGAACTTAGCTTCATTCATTTTTATATGACCTGTAATGACTAGCAAATGAAATATTCCTGCACATGGTAGTTGCTCAAGAAAATACTGGTTGTTAAATGCATGTTGAAAGTCAAGGTTATTCCCCAAAGTAATACCCCCTTTCCTTTCTCCTGCACAGCACATGAAAGGAGACTGACATGAAGAAATGTTTCCTTAGTGATTCTCAAGAAAGGCAAAGTTGTCAACATTTTCTCTTATCAAGGACATTCTCTAAGCAAAAAAAAAAAAAAAAAAAAAAAGTAGAGAGAGCAGCTTCCACAATGTAGAACTAAATGTGAAGATAATGGTCAGCAGGTCTCTGGGAGCTACCCGTGTTCCCACTCTGAACAAGCTCTTGACAGGAACACACCTGCCAGGGAAAGAGAGTGAACCTCATTTTGCTAGGAGACAATACACAGCTACAGCGTTCCATACTTCACTTAATCCCAGAGATAAATTCACAAGTTGTCCTAAACGTATCACTCTTCTGGGGATACGGACTCTACTGTGTCTGTTGTTTGATGTATCACAAATAATTCATATCTTGGGCTTCCGTGGTGGCTCAGTGGTTAAGAATCCACCTGCCAATGCAGGGGACACGGGTTCGGATCCCTGGTCCGGGAAGATCCCACATGCCATGGAGCAACTAAGCCCGTGCGCCACAACTACTGAGCCTGCACTCTAGAGCCCGTGAGCCACAGCTACTGAACCCACGCACCACAACTACTGAAGCCCGCGCACCTAGAGCCCGTGCTCCGCAATAAGAGAAGCCATGGCAATGAGAAGCCCATGCACCGCAAGGAAGAGTATCCCCTGCTCGCCGCAACTAGAGAAAGCCCGTGTGCAGCAATGAAGACCCAACACAGCCAAAAATAAATAAATTAATTAATTAAAAAAATAATAATAATAATAATTCATATCTTTCCTTTCTCCCTCTCTCCCTCCCTCCTTCCTTCCCTTTCTCTCTCTCTCTCTCTCTCTCTCTCTCTCACACACAAATATATATGCAACCTTCTATCTTTAAAAGGTTACTTTGGAGTCTTCTTTAAACTCTCCACGCAGGGCACGGGAGGTCACCACACAGACCGTTTCTTCACAAGGGTACGACGATTTCCTCCATGATGAGGGATTACTCCTGTCACTGCTCCTCCCCAGAATCCTTCCTAAGCCTTTTTTTTTTTAAGCACATGAGCTATGCTTTTAATTGGGCATTTCATTAGAGAAGAATGAGGCATAAAGGAAAACAAAATGAGCTGTAGTCATTTGTATTAAGGAGATCATGTTAGTCATCAGCATCTGAACCCTGCTGAAGTACAGCTTCAGTTTCCCCTCTCAACCATGGGTAAAGCAATGTTGACAACACGTATTTCTCTCTGTCAAAGCATTTCACTTACTCTGCAATCTGCAGACATTTTGAGAGTCGTATCACCAACGAGCAGTGCCACAGCGCTCTACCCATTATTTTAAAATCATAATGGCACGTGCTTCATGAGAGGGGCACAGCGAAGGCCAAGATCCAAATTGAAGAGAAAAATGCTAACAGAGTCGGCGTGCAATGAGCGCACTGTAAGTACTGGGCCTCGTTACTGAGCCACAGAGAAAGAGGGGCCATCTGCGCCCCATTTCATCTGGAGCGCTTGGCCCCATTGCCCTTGGAGTTCAGTCTCCCGCAGGGTCGCGCAGGGAATTCTGTGAGCTCTGGGCTCAGCTGAAGTTGCAGGCTTTGGCTCACTTTTGAGAAATGGATTTCATACCACTGGACCTGATTAAATGATTCTTTGGAGCTGGGAGTGGGGAGAGGAAAAGTAAAGTGATCACTGATTAAAGAATTGTATTCAAGCTCTGGTGAAAGACCGTCCTGGTGTGTGTCCCTGACGCAGGAAAGGAAAATAACAAGGGACTGAAAGTAGACATACACCGACAAAACCGCTTATGGCTCCCACAGAAAGATGCTGACTGTGGTGTCATCTCCTCAAAATGGCTCATTTTCAGTGAGGGGTATTCAAAAGAGATAATGTCCAAGGAAATGGAAATGTGCTGCCCAGATAACGGCCTTGGGCTGCAAGACAGATACTGTAAGGCCTCAAGGCCACAGCTTTGGCAGAAAACAAATAATGAAGCGAAGCTGGGGCACTTGTTGTCTAGGCCGGAAAACATTTACCAGTCACGAGGTTCAGATTCATGGCTATGACTGTTAAAGCTAACGGGAGAAATACACTCCAAAAGCGGCAAATATAGTCAATAAAGTGCCCTCCAAGCAATGAGCAGGCTTACCAATGGGCGGCCACATTTGTCCCCAAGTCTCAGGGGAGAAGGCACTTTACCAATTATTGCCAGCTGGTTGGGTTAGTGAAATTGCTCAGCCCTCCTACCATTCACCTCTAGCCTATCTTTCGATATATCTTACTGAGTTTTGCTAAACTAATTTTCCTCCATTTATAAAAGGTCAACTAGGTTGTGTGTTGACTCGACGGTAGGAAGTGCTTTTGCTATAATCCCTGATGATATTCGTCTGGCTGGGTTTCACAGAAAGTATGCAGTTTATCTTTCTTATAAAATGCCTTGATTTGTCAAGTTGGTGCCAGCTGTTAATCACTTTGATAGCGATCGCTCCATAATTTCAAAATGTCTTATTCTTTCTAAAATTATCCTGATGCTCAAAACTGTCTGGAACTCTGAAATGTGCTTCTTGCTTCTGTCTCTGATCTGGATGGTTAATTAACTTCCCCCATCTTGCTGTTAAGCTGTGCTACAAGCCAGGTATCCAGCTTTACCACAGCATTTGCCTTCCACCATGTTCCTACAGACACAAATAGGTATGGCCAAGGGGATAACTTTATGTTTTTCTTTTTTATTTTCTCATGAAGAGGAACAATTGGGTAGAAACTACTTGGTGGGGTAGAAAGTGACAGCCACTCAAAGTCCACTTATATGGTTTGAGATAATGCAGATATTTGATGGCAAAAGCAAAGTCAGTTGAAGGGAGAACAGTAAAAAGGGAGAAAACAAATACATCAAAAGTAATCGATAAATACTTCATAAAAGAATGCATAAAGAACCTCTAGCCTCACCCTTCCCAAAAAGCACATATCTGCCGCTACAATCCTAAGAAGCATTTTAATTCTTAATTCTTAATATGCAAGTAATCCTGGTGAAAACCCACCTTTAATATTGTTCAAATTGCCCAGTCACAACCACTTTGTCATGAGAGAGTGCCAAGGTCAAAGTGTTCACAGTCACAGCCTTCACCCCCTTTGTTTCCCAGAGCTGGAGACCCAAGTTTTAGGAGACGAAGTCAACCTGGCATTAAAAAGAGTTAAATTCTCCAGAGGGAATCCCATTTACACCACAGTGGAGTGCCCTAGATGTGCAAGAGAGGCAGACAATGTGACTGTCACAGAGAAGAAAGTAATGAGGGATGCTCACCTGTGCAGCGCCATTGAGCTTGTCTCCCGGGGTTGAGGACACTTTTGTTTCTGTGTGTCCTAGATCCTTGTCTAGAACAGAACAAAGTATCTCTAGAATGAGTGTTCTATTATCCTCTGGTTTACTCTGACTCTACTTAAAATGTTTAAATAAAATGGTGGGAGGAAAGGTGCAAGTGACAACAACAGATGGAGAGAGGGGTTGGTCCAGGAAACAGTAAATAGGTCTGGAGCTTTGAAATGCAGATGGTTCATTGTACAGGTTCAAATTTTTTTATGTCACATTAGGACCTCTGCCTATGCCAATGAACTTACGAAAATATCACATTTTTGTTGTAGAGACGTAAAATTGCAGACATGTAAATAGGCTTGGACTAAGCTGTACTGTGCCCCCAGTTTAAAGGTCACTGAGTACTTCAAACTTGCCTCTGCCTGACTTGCTCTCCTCCTTTCAATTTATCTGGATAGTGTGGGATGACATCTGCATTTCATCTCCTCACAGAAAATTTTACACTCAGCCCCAGTGAGTGGCCACGGCTAGCATTTTCCCACCATATTGATTCAGCAAGTTGATAGCGTTTGGCTGTCCACCTCAGTCATGGGGAAGACACCTGCAGTGTGGGCAGTGTCCCTGATGCCTGGACATCTATATCCCAGTGCATGTTTAGGGAGCAAGAGATCAACAGATGGCCAAGAGCAAACACTTCCCAAAAGAGGGTAACACGCCTACTTTTCCTCCCTGCCCTCACAGTCATCTAAACCTAGGTCAAGCCCTCTGCACATCAAAGGCATATTTCTCTGGGTAGTGACTGACAGACCCAATAAAATCCTCCTTCTTAGGATGTCTGAATGTGAGAAACCAAGACCCACAGCGAAGCAGCAGAAGCAATGAGACCATAGAGACCACCAGTAAACAGAGGCCCCAGGGTCAGGAATATGAGAAGAAAGAGATGGCAGTCAGCAGCCTCAGAAGGAGAGTCACAGTGAACACAGCAGAGCGTAGGAACACAAAGGCAAGCCGCTTGGGCAAAGAGAGTGTACTCCTCTGCTTCTGTCGTACCTGAGCACTGCTCCGTTTCTCTCTGAGGCCTTCCTGGAGGGTAACTGAGGTGGCTTTTCCTTCTCCCTACTCCTTACATCCTAACAAACTCAGGGACCTCCCCCTTCAGTGCAGGAGCAACGTGACCGCTGCTCACAGGATTGGGGAACTCTTTGGGGACTACTTCAAAGCCTGAAAAAGATTCCCTTGAATGTCCATAAAGTGAAGTGAAATATTTTATCTCTGAGGAAAAGTGTGAGCTTTGAAAATTGGGAAAAAGTAATTCAGCATCAAATTTGTGGAAGAAGGTAGAAGATCTAACTGAAGACGCTTAAAAATATATATATATATGTGTGTGTGTTTATATATATTTATATATCCTAAAGCCATGATTCTGTAAACAACCAGATAGTAAATATTTTAGGCTTTGAGGGCCATATGGTCTCTGTCAAAACTACTCAACTCTGCCATTGTAGCATGAAAGTAGCCACTGACGGTACATAAATGAATAAACTTTGCTGTGCTCCAATAAACCATTATTTATGAACACTGAAATTTGAACTTCATACAAGTTTCATGTGTCACAATATATTATTCTTGTTTTGATTTTTTTCAACCATTTAAAAATGTAAGAACCATTCTTAGCTCTGGGGCCATGACAAAAAGGCAGCAGGCTAGATTTGACTGGCTGGTCATATTTTTCTGACCCCTGTTCTATAGAAATGAAAGTGATAATGACTGCACCTGTGTGTGTGTGTGTGTGTGTGCGGTGTGTGCATGTGCACACGTGCAAATGTGTTCAAAATGGCTCCAAAGACAATTCCAAAGCAGTTCCTAAATGTTCAGCAGGCGTGATCTCATTGAAAACAGACGGTAGCTTCCCCAGGTGATTACACTGAAGTGCAAAATTCTTACAATACACAAGCTCCTTGGGTGCAGAGACTGTCTTATGCATTTTAGTTTCCCTCACTTGCCTTACAAACAGTCCACATTCAATTTATTTTTTGTCAATTGAATGAGTTTTAATGAGTTTGTTAAAAGCCATCTCATTACATGACAGCCATCCCTGGAATACTAACTAATGATTCAAAGATTCTTGAACAATTTAGATCAATATTCCTTTAACAGAGTATTAAAATATTATCCATCATTAGCATCTGATTTATTCATTAGCAATTTCAATCTGGAAAACTGTAACCTGTTTTTAAAAATATCCTCTTTTGGAAAACCAAAGCCATTCTTTTCTATTCCTTACCATGCTATCAAAATTCTATTTGACAATAGAAATACACTATTCAAACTTCAAGCGTCCAATCAACTATACAGCCCAGACTTAAGATGGAGTAAGTCAAAAGTTAGGTTGGTTTCTGACTCAACAACACTCTTTCTACAGATTTTTAGGGTGACCCTCACTTAAAGTCGGAACGACAGATAGCATCAGAAATTATATAAAGCATCTCAGTGTCTCAGACGGGTAAGTCCAACACCTGAAACGCAAACGGGAAGGAAAATTTTGTGGGTGCTTTTTTTAATTTTCAGGAATTTCACCTTTATTCTCAACTCGGGCAGGGCACACCTTAGAACATTTTCTACAAAACATTCTGGAAGATAAGCTGAACTCATCAAAATGTCACTGAGTCCTCTCACTTCCTCTCTTCTTCCTCTGTCACTCTCCCTCTTTCCCTGGCCCTCCCCTCTGTTCACAAACACGCACATGAGTATATACTTTCTTCCCAGGATGACCAACCTATTATAAAGCTTTCTCAGAAAATCTCTTCAAATCCAGTTTTCCTTCACTAAAGCCCAATTGAGAGAGACCAGCCCCCAGGAATGACCAGGATTATCATGAGGCCATAAAACAGAAACAAGAGCGAGCGCCTCCTCAGAGCCCCTGTGAGCATTCCCACAGGTCCCCTCCCCTCACTGAGCCACACTCAGCACGGGGAGGGGGCAGTTTTATGTGAAGAGGACCATCCTTAGCTAGTCACCCAGTGTCAAGTCTGAAACCAACTGAAAGCTAGAAATAGTGCCATGTCAGTGTCCCACAGAGCTGTCAGGCTGCCACCCCAGACCACCATGCCGCACCAGGAACCTCAAAAAACAACCCAGCATGGAACATTTAAGTGTGGTCCCGGACAAATGATCAGCCAGCTTTACCACATCAGGGAGGGCCAGGAGCCAGTCTGCAGTGACTGGATCCCACTGGGCAGAGGCTGGGTGGCAGCCATGCGTCTCCTAATGCCAGCCTGCCTCCACCTCAGCCTGCTACAGTCCAGTCTCCACATGGCAGCCCAGGTAATGTCTTCAAAACCGACATCAGACCACGTCACTCCCCTTGTCAAAGTCCCCCAATGGCTTTCCATTACATCAGGTTAAAATCCAAATTTGTCATCAGGGTAAGCTGGACTCTTCTCCATGCCCTGGGACGATCACCCTTAGGCCTGTATCAGTGGGCTCCCCTGGCCTCCTGCTTGTGGTTGGGTTGACCAGTGGGAGACACCTATGGGAACTCCGGAACTTGGAGGGGAATGAAGGCCTGGCTTTCTCCCAGCTCCCTCCCCGCTGGGTCACTGTGATCTGGCCGTGTCCCTCCAGAGTCAGGAGCTGCCCTCTCCCCTTGCCCACCTCCCTTCACCGGCCCTGGGGTACTGCGCTAAGCTGGTTGCTTTTCCGAAGCCTGGCCCACATCAAAACTCTCTCCACACAACCCAGCTGAATTATGCCTCTTGTTACCTCCCAGAACTCAGGCTGATCCCTATGGCCTATAATATGCCCTAAATGACCTCACCTCTGGCTCCCACCCCAGCTTCATGGTATTAAACTCACCCTCACTCACTTCCCCACTAGCCACTCAGGCCTGCTCTCTGGTCCGTACACACTCCAAGCCTGTCCCTATGTCTGGACCTTCGTCTTCGCCTAAACTCCCCCACATCTGCTACCACCACCATTTACACGGCCCAGAGCCTTCCCATCTTTCATGGCTGGTTCAAACATACCCTCCTCAGGCCTTCCCTTACCACCCACCCTGTCAATCTCTAGAACGTCATGCACAAAGCACTATCTAACCTGTCCTTGTTTACTTGTTTGCTATTTAGTTTCTGTCTTTCTCCTCTTGCTCTCCAAGACAGCAAGGATCTTGTCTATCTTGTTCATCCCTTTAAACCCTGAACCCAGAACCCTTCCTGACACATAGACATGACGATGCAAAATCATTCTCTGTTGAATTAATAACATCTAATATGTTCAATCAACCATGTGAGGATTGGAATATAACCAGAGAGAGGCCAAGTAGAAGAACATCATTAAACCTATCCTGGAAACTTCAGTCTTTCAAGAGTAGCAGATTATTATTTTAATTATCAGTGATTTTTTTTTTGATCAATAAGTACTTCAATGGATAAATGCCAGTCATTGGGAAAACAACAGTAAGCAAGATAGAGCTTATAGAAACTTAGGAAGAGAGAGAATTGAATAAGGAATCAGGGATATAACGACTCCCCTTGGGAAGTACAGGGTGATAAGGAGCACATAGGAAGAGCACCTCGTCTCACCCAGAGAGGGTTCATGGGGAATCAAAATGCAGAGACTCATAGCCTGAACTGAGCCGACAGACCACAGATACTCTCAGTGGGCAGAGTGGCTGAGGAAACCAAAGGTTTGAAGACAAATTCTCTACCATATGTAGTAAGACAGGCTATAAACATCTCCACCTACACACATACCACCCAGACCTCACCTGGGCCCTCCACACCTGGGAGCTGCATATTTATTAGGGCAGAAATTCCTTTCTGTATCATCTCTTTCTCATTCATATGTCTCATCTCCAACTCTTGTCTCTCTTTTAGAACAGGAGTCAGGTTTTATCTCTCTCACTACATGTCATAAAACCCAGCAGAGGGAAAGAGGCAAAATAGTCTTCCTAATCCACCTCCACCCAAAATAATGTTTGAGAACAACAAAAGGTACATTAAACAGAGCCAGTTATACACACAGCCTTGATATCTTATCTAGGAGTAATGAGTTGAATCTGATTATACAATTCTTTTTTAAGAATTAATAGAAATAGTATAATATTGTATTGAAATATTAAATACATAGAAACAAGAAGGCCAGGATCTATTTTTAACTCTAAAAGAAAGTATTTTAGCTCTCTTTCTTTGAATTTGCATGAAGTTCTGGTCAATTTATTGGCAGTGAGAGGCAGGATGGCAAATGTGCTAAAACCTTGGTGTGTCTTCAGATGCCACGGCCAGACCCTGCTGGTCAGACCACCTCAGCCATCAAGACTTGTTTGTGACATCACAAAGCCTGACCCATAGTAAGATGACCCACAGATCCGCACTGACTGGCCATCAACAGAAGTCAGAAAACTACAGAATTGTAGCTCACGTGGGCCTCCTTCCACCATTTATAAGTGAAGCAATTAAAGGCCTGTTAGGTTAAATGACTTGCCAAGGTCACACAGGCTCGAGTGGTAGAAGGGAAACTAGAGTCACTAGGTTAACCTGGTGACTCTTTTGAGAGAATAGCTCAGTTATTTGGTCACTGGAAAGCTCTGCTGAGCTGGGAAAACAATCTCTCATCACTCATAGCTTTCCTCTAAAATCTGCAGCCACACGCCTGAGGTAAATTGGCTTAACAGAGCTTCTTCAGGCATGGTTGTCACCTTGCCTGAATAGCATGAGGTGATTCTCAGAAAAGGAAAACAAATGAGGAGTTTCTGGCTCAGTGCTGAGGAAAGTTGAAACCCATTCAACCCTCAGCTTTTCAGCATTGCTAGTGTAGCCTTTTAACCATGATTGCTTCAACAAGCATTGCTGAACTGCATTAAGTCGGGATCAATCCAATGCACAGTTCTGAGCCTACAAATGTATGTTTCAGTGGATTTCAGACATGACTCACTAAATCAATCTTTCTTCCTCTAAAAAGTACAGCTTAAAAAAAGGGGGGTCAGTCTTTTACAGAGACACACCCACAATCTGAGCCAAAAACGGATTCTCCTTTTCTATAAGCCACCTTCTCAATTTCACCCCGTATTGTCCTTTCTGTATTTCAGCAAGAGCCCCTGCAACAACAGTGGAAAGGGAAATTCATCTTCCACCCTGGCTGTGGCTTTGACTATGACCCCTGACCCACCACCGATTCTTCCTGCAATCCTTACTGCTGTATCCGAAGAACACTTCGGGCAATGACTGGAAGAGAGATTTGAGAGTGAGGAGAGGAAAATGGGGTTAAAGTGGAAGGCAGAACAGAAGTAATGTTTATAGAAGTTAGCCTTGAAAACACTAATGGAAACAGAGGCAAAGCACACTGAAACCTTGAGCCTGCATTCCACTAAACTAGGAAGAAAGAGGCCAGATGTGGGTGAGGGAGCCCGGTCAGAACCCCCCTGCATCACACACTGATCATTCTATGGTGGCATTGTCACGGGGAGGGGTGCAGCTAAAGCACCCCTAAAGTGCATGGAAGTTGCACCTTTCCTAAGACTGGCTAAGCATATATTATTAAAAGATTACCTAAGGCTCTATCTAAAGCAACCCGGCTACTCTGCATTGGTATACCAGGAATTAGACAGGAACAGCTGTAGTTGTTTAATGGAACAAGCCACACCCCATAGGGCACAAGCAGAAAACAACTGAATCTTTCATTTACTACCCATTCAAACCTCATCAGCAGACTCATTCTTCCCTGCCTCTTGGATGAATTCTCTGGCAGATCCCTTACTTTTTTTCAGTTTGTTTTAGGCACAAAACAGTTTCATTTTGGAAATAATTGCTCAGTCAAATATGAAAATCAAAACCTCGAGCTCTTATCTAATTTAGAGTCCCTTTCCTTCTCCAACATGTTACTGTTTTTAGGCCTAGAAACCAGGGAGGGAAGCAGGCCTGTCGGGCTGCCTCTCTTTTTCCCAGCTTTCTTCTTGCAGTCCTCCTGCCTCAGCCATAGCCAAGGCGTTTGATCCTCCAGGACTGGACCCAAGGGAGAAGGCAGTAGGGGAAAGGGCAGTCTTAGCATGGTTGGTTCTTCTGTGATCTGACATTTGGCAAATGTTGACCCAGCTCTTTGGGTCATGAGGCCCTTGGAGGGTAACATGGAGACCCCCTCTGGTGACCTCTAACCGAGGCTCCCTGGATGTGGGTGATGCCTCCTCCAGCAGGTTGGTTCCAACCCTCTCAGCTTGTGGATCCCCAGCAGATGCCCCATATAGACTCCCCCGTATTGTCACATGCATGTGGGCTTCTTGGGCTGAGCCCAGGTCAGCTCCCCTCCACCACCATCATTACAGAGCCACACGCTCCACAGGAGAACAGGTGCTATTTTTTGGTCCTGCTATTGAAGGAGGGAGAAATGGCTTCTAGTGTAGCTTTGTGTGTATGTCATTGCAGCCAGGCACACAGCTCCAGGCACTTCCTCAGAAATGTGTCAGACATCAGAAATGTGTCCCTTATGCCCCTACAAACTCCGCAGGAGAATTTTAAATTCTGCAAATGGACTTCCTAAAGCCCCTCTCTCTCAGCTTGAGGATGGGGGGAGAGGAAGCCACAGCTCTCTGACAAGCTTTTTTCTAAGGCATTCTCTCCTTTTCTTCCCCAGTCTCTTAGGTATCCTCCAGGTAAAGTTACAGAACTGATTTGGGGCCACCTCTTATGCCTGTACAGGAGAGCTGGCACTCACTTTGAAATATGGGTTCTATTGTTGTGTTCTCAGGCTTTAAGACCTCAGCAAAACAAGAGAAAAAAAAATCCCATTCTGACAACTGATTACACAATCTTGGTACTGCCTTGATGTCAAATGGATCCCTTACTTGAGCCAAGGTGGCAGTGAAAAGGAGAAATCTTATATAAGCAATCCCCTCTAATTACATATGAAAGTTCTTGCTTTTGAAAGGGTTCCAGGACCTACTGTTTTAGACCGTACCATTACAGATGTTACAGGATAGCATTGGGTGCCTAATGGAATCTAATGGGATTTTTTTCCCTGTTTCCACAGCTTTAATTGCTAAGGACCAGAGCTGTGAACAAAGGCACTAAGCAACTCACATTCTCAGTGCAGGAACTTCCAATAGACACAGCCAGTCCCATGTCACCTTGCCTCACCTTTCTCTCTCTCTATCTGTCTCTCCCTCTCTCACACACATACACATACACACACACACACACACACACATACACACACATATACACACACACACATACAGAACCTGCTAAAACAACTTACCACAAACTTGGTACCTTCAAACACACACATGTATTCTCTTACAGTTCTGGAGGTCAGAAGCCCAATACCATTTTTGCTGGGCCAAAATCAAAGTGTTGGCAAGGCTGCACTCCTTCTAGAGGCAGGGGAGAATCTGGTTTCCTGCCTTGTCTACCTTTGAGAGCTTCAATCCTTGGCTTATGGTACCTTCTTCTATCTTTAAGACTAGAAAAATTATCTTACTTCAGTCATCACATCACCTCTACCTCTCCAGTCAAATCTTCCTTTGTTCCCCCTTAAATGAACATTTGTGATTACATTTAGGTCCCACGTGGATAATCCCGATAATCTCCCCATCTCAGGATCCTAAACTTAATCACATCTTCAAAGTCCCTTTCACCATATAAGGGCTACAAGAATTCAAGTATAGGCTCCTGAGATTAGGACCTGGTTATCTGTGGGGACATTATTCAGCCTTCCATAAGGAATAATAGTGTTCATGGAAAGAGAAACTCCTCTTCCTGGCACTTGCCCCAAAGCCAAGTAAGAGAGACCTCCATAAAATCAGGCATTGTAGAAGACACTGTCAACTGTCTCACCCCACAACCAAGCCCAAACCACTGCTCTTCTGCCTGTTCAACTATAAAGGTTACAAAACTAAACACTCATTATGCCAGCTCCCTCTGTAGCTAGAGATAGCATTTTGCTCAACTCAGGACCTGAGCGCTCTTACTATATATTATCCAAAAATTAGAACCAGAAAAACACAAGCAAGACGACTGCCCTAGGTATTGAGGGTCATTAGAAGGAGGGTGTCATTCGGATGCTCTTCCTATTCATGGATTACCAAAGCGGGATCACAAGGATTCAAGGACATGATTGCAAAGACAGAACGGACACCAAAGAACGATAAGTAAAAAATTTAATTTTGGCCGTTACCATAGCACCTCGTTACTGGCCCCTTTTTGTAAGATTTATCTGCAACTCTAGGAGTATTTTTTCCCCTGACATCCTGAACAGAGGCACACTGGGGAAGTCAGTAAGCATTACAGAGGGTCCATGGGTTGGAGGGAAAATACAAACCGCAACAGGCAGGGGGCAGGAAGAGAAGAATGAGTAGAGGCTATAGTGGGGAAGCGCATGACATGGGAACCACCTGGAAAAGAGGGAGACCTGACTGGTAGGGAAGAAACCAGTTTGACATCAGGAGAAATAAGCTTGGACAGATAGGGAGGGCCAGATGAAAACAAGCAGTAAATTATAGCAAACTTTTTTTCAGAGAAGTAAGACAGTCTGACATTTTGGGCATTTCTCATGTGGTCCTTGGGATTGCTGACATTTTGCTATGAGTCCAAAAAGATGGCCAGGACTGGTGTGACTTCCTGAGTGCTGTGGAAAAACTCCCATGACTCCAGGCCAATACATAGAATTTCCAGGAACAGCAGAGTATGATTACTTTGCAGTGGGTTCAGAGAAATTTGAAACTATCTCACAACCAACCTCTGGAATGACATGATCCAAACACTCCTGGTTTCTAATATTGCAAAACATTCCTTTTTGTATAGAGGGAGTTAACTCGGCATACACTCACCTCATCTGACTCCTGTTGCTTGGAAGGGCAAGAGTGCTTCAGGTGGGGAAATAAAGATGCTACGAAATAGGAAGTGCCTGTGGAGGAGCAGCCTGGATGGGGCCTCACCTGATTTATCTTCAATAATAGCTTCTAGGAGAAGAGAGATTACAGTGAGAATGAATTGCATCGTAGGTAATGTTTTGCTTCAAAGGACGCTTTGCCTCATTTTCCTGCTGCTAATACATGCTGCAAATGAGAAAGTACCCAGCTGACAACTTTCCTCCTGATTTATAGGAAAGGCCATTTAATCCCAAGTAAGCATTTTGCTCACCCATCCTCATCACCCCTTCCCCTACTCCCTTTATGTTTTCTCAGGGTACCTCGAGATTCTGATCTGTACGTATGGCAGGAGCAACGGAAATGTTCTAATGACTATTGCTCAAAGTGATTTGTTGGCATGAACATGCAAAATTTGAGGGGAATAATTCAGGTCATATATTTATGACTCAATTACTTTGAACATAAATATGATGACACTATATATTTGTCATGTATGTAGCTAGAATATTCATGGAATTAAAGAGTAAATATACTTGGATCAATGATATTTGCATCTAATATTTATGGCCTTGCCAAAAAAAGAGCCTGGATTCTGCAAAACATATACAACAATATTAGGGGACTATAACCCATTTTTCCCTTACTTGTTAACTTCAGAATTTTAAACTATTTTCATATAATTTTGGTTCAAGTTAAAAACCTGCATAGAATTATTATATATAATTACTATATTTTATAAAGTATACCCCTTTAAATGTAAATAATAACCTATTTCCCCTTCTGAGTATTTAATGACATCATTTGCAATTACCAGAGACCCCCAAGGATAGAAAATAACAGAGTCTCAAAACAATTATCTCCCTTAGAGGCAGAACCCAAAAAAAAAAAAAAAAAATCACCACCACCAGAGATATCAGAAAATAAATGAACAGTTTCTACAGAGATATTTATATCTCCTCAATAAAGGTGCATCATCAGGAAGCCAGAGCATAAATAAATGCAGAGGAAAAACCCTTGCACTTGCCCTCAAAAAATTTTGCTGAAGTGTCCAGAACTGCACCACTCTATAACAATTTCTGTATTAAAATAGTATATCACACCTGCCAAAACACCAAGGTGAAAGCAGAAGGTCACTGGCGATCTTTGCTGTTGTGTAATCTTTTGCCCAGTAGCAAAGTTATCAAGAAGTGGATCCTGTGATTGAGACCTCGCAGGAGTCTGGCATGGCGGTCCAGCATGTGCACCTGTCAAGTCTCAAGGAGGGACACCAGACCAGCCCAGGAAACTAGAAAAGGGCAGGTTAAACCAAAGTTTGCCACCAAACATCAATAAAGCCCCAGACTCTCTGCAGCTCAGCCCAGCACTATTATTATGCCTTTTCCAGTTCTAAAGGCTTACTTTCAATTCAAATGACTATTCTCAAAATTAAACTGAGCTCATTTTGAAAGCCAAATTTCATGACACACTGCATTCCAAGACAATACTTCACCCTGTACAAATGTGTTCCTTCTCCTGTGTTCCCTTGATCCAATTCCATCAAAGCAGTTCAGTTGTGCAATTCTATAAAACCATTATTTGTCTTACATTTGACATATCCACTTGGCTTGTATATTAGCTAACCTGGGGGAAAGAAACCTTCCCCGAAGGTATTCCTGCCTGCTATAATAAATCGTTTCAGATTTCCCTTTGATATCGCTCTGATATTGTGTTCATTTGGACCTCAGAATATCTTGTGATTTCTGGAGTCATTTTACCCTTCATAATAATGCAGTTGCTTTGTATCACAACAAATCTCTACAGATTTCTAAAAATAAGTTCAGTTTAGCATTCACTGAGTTATGCTAATTCCCTAGCACCTGAGAATTTTGGTTGTTCTCCAAGAAATGGTCATCTATCATGTTTAACTTGCTTTTCAGATATTTTCCACGTTAAAAATATATGAGTTTACTCTCCCAGCCATGGCAGAATCGTCATTTTTCTTCAGGTACCTAACTGCCATAGTAAGCATCCCCAGACTGCAGAGTAAACCACAGCATGTTCTGGCATCTCTCTTTCCCAAGTGTGAGCCTGAAAGTGGGGTGATACTTTGCTGAAACACATCCCTGCCACATTTCTCGTATTGAATGACAATGGTCTTCAAAGTAGGGTATGGACACCCCTGAGGGTAACACAAAGACATTCTAAGGAGTGTGAGGCTGATGTGTAGATCCTCAGCTCCTCTATGTACGTTCCTAAAACTGATTTTCTTGAGACAGACAGTGCCCAAGGTCACACTGGTCCTCACCCCTTTCACAACATACCTTTTGTTACTTAACAAAAGAAAAGTATACTTGGCAAATCTTACCTTGGCACAGCAAAGGAACAGGATGAATGCTCTTTTAAGCAAGGCATCTTAACAATTTCCCCCAATCCATTTCATTATGGGATGCATTCCCAATAAAAATTCTACTTTTGTGCGTAATAACTGATCATAATTTGTAATAAATGCATGTTGTTTGATCCACAATACATGAATAATAATTGTAATGATACTCAATCTAGAAGAAAATATTCACACTTTAGAGCCATAAGTTTATAGGAAATTTTTTAAGTTTAAATTTATATTGTTATTTTTGTCCTAGAGAAGTATGACGAGGTTGAAGACTTTCAAACATAACAATATATTACATTAGAATACTTTTCTGTGTAAGAAGTGAAATAGAAATTTGATTGCTAGGACAAGAAGAAATGATGCAAGATTTCCTACTATTAAAAAAGAGCTTCTTCAGGCATTTTTGAAAAAGATGATAGTGGGAAACAAATTACTATGGAATGTATATTTGTTGGATACATTTAAAAGAGCCATCTGAAAGTTTTGTTTTTAAGATGTAAACATTTACCAAATACGGGAAATTATATTCTTTGGAACATTTGAATATAGAATGAAAAATTTTAAGTGACAACTTAAAAATGTGAAAGGTAGTTAGTACTTAATCTGCAGAGTACTATCACATAATATCTAGTTTCTGAGAGACAGAGACAGAGAGATGGAGACAGAGAAAGAGAGACAGAGAGAGAGAGAAAAAGAGCTTGCAATCTTCCATTCCTGCAAGATGACTGAAAGACAATCTCTGATATCCACCTAGGGGCTGAAGTATTGTGGCTTTTTAGTCTAGAAAGACTAAATAATCTTACATCAGTATTTTTGTGTCAAATAATCCAATATAAATATAAATAATTTGAAAAAGCTATCTAGTCAGTTTCCACTTATTACATCCAAGCCAGTAGATCCAATGTAACACAATTCACTGTTGGCTTAGACCCCTGTGGTTTTGACAACACCCATGAGGGTTCCATACTAAAAGAACAGTGAGCAGGCTAAAGTATAGGGAAAACCAACTGAGACAACAAACTTACAAAGGAGAAATGTGGCTAGGAACTTCTGCACAAAAGGCAATTTAAAGATGTCAAGATAGGATATTTGCTTAAAGGCAAGGAGACAGACTTAAAAGCAATAAAAGAAAAGCAACTTGTTACCTACAAGGGAACCCCCATTAGACTACAAGTAGATTTTTCAGCAGAAACTTTACAGGCCAGAAACAAGTGAGATGATATATTCAAAGTGCTGAAAGAAAAAAACTGCCAACCAAGAATACTATACACAGCAAAGTTGTCCTTCAGAACTGAAGGAGAGATAGAGTTTTCCAGACAAGCAAAAGCCAAAGGAGTTTATCACCACTAGATCAGCCTTACAAGAAATGCTAAAGGGAGTTCTTCAAGCTGAAATGAAAGCCACTAATAAGCTATTTAGTAACATGAGAACATATGAAAGTACAAAATTCACTGACAAAGGTAAAATACATAGTTAAATTCAGAATACACTAATATTGTAATAGTGGTGGGTCAGTCACTTATAAAGACAAAAGTATTAAGAATAAATATAACTACAATAATTTATTAATGGACATACAACATGAAAAAGGCAAAACATCAAAAATACAAAATGCAGGGGGAGTGTAAAAATGTAGAGAATATATATGTATGAGAACATATATCCAAAGAAAATGAAATCAAGTATCTCAAAGAGATATTTGCACTCCCGTGTTCATTGCAGCATTATTCACAATAGACAAGACATGGAAACAACCTAGGTGTCCACCAAAAGATGAATGGATAAAGATGTGGCAAATATATACAATGGAATATTATTCAGCCACAAGAAGAGGGAAATCCTGCTATTTGTGACAACATGGATAGACCTTGAGGGCATTATGCTAAGTGAAATAAGCCAAAGACAAATACTGTATGATGTCACTTATATGTGGAATCTAAAAAAATCAAACTCATAGAAACAAAGTAAAATGGTGATTGCCAGGGGCTGGGGGGTGGGGGAAATGGGGAGATACTGATCACAAGGCACAAACTTTCAATTATAAGATAAATATATTCTGGGGATTTAACGTAGAGCATGGTGATTATAGATAACCATAATTATATATTTGAAAGTTGCTAAGAGAGTAAATTTTTAATGTTCTCGCTCCCATCCCACATGGTATGTCACAGGTGGAAGTGTTAGCTAATGCTATGGTGGTAATAATTCTGCAATATATAAGTTCACCAAATCAACACACTGAACACCTTAAATTTACACGTTATATGTCAATTACAACTCAATAAAACTTCATACAAAAAAAAAAAGATATGATATCTGCTACTGAGCAGGGATGAATCTGACAGCCTCGCTTCCTTTATTTCTGAACATCTCAGCTTAGTTCGAAGACCTCCGTGGCGGAAACCTGAGCATGTTAATTCAAGTACACTGGGCCAGTCCTAGGAGGTTATTCCTCCCTCCCCCGCACTCAGATTCATTTGGGTAAACATTCCATCCTTATTCCCTCTCACTCCTCTTTCTCTTTCCTTCCTCCCTGGGGGTGATCTATGGTCCATGTGTGGTCTGTTGGCATCAAGAGGATTGGGACATCTTGTCCATAAAAATTCTCTGCCCACATTGGCCTCTGCTGAGATGGAATTCACCTCATCTGGGTCTCAATATTCCACGCCTCCAGCGTGAAGTGTGCAATCCTGCCATGGCCTCAGATGGCAAGGTCATGATCTCTGAGTCCTTCTCAATCTTAGGTAGAACTGAGTGAACTTGTGTCATCCATCACCAGGGGAACACTGTATATGGCCTAGGCTCATCAAGGACTTACACTTGAAGTGGGGATTGTTTTAACCATTTTTTAAATTTCTGTAAATCAATGCTTTAACACCTATAAGATGGCTATTAGCTGTTCCCAAATAAACCCTGGCTCCCCCCCAAAAACATGTGGAAACTTTAGATAGCCCCAAACAATATACTCTAACAATCACAGCGAACATGAATTTCATGGGGGCCGCTTTCAAACTTAGGTGGCCAAACCTGAGACTGCCTCTCCTGTCTTTCCCATTACTTCCTATGGAAACCAAAGCTCTGCTCCCTTTCTCTGCCTCAAGAAGGACCTTGGTGTTCCCCTTGAGTGTCCCTGTGTGGTGTGCTGTGTTCTCTCCAGCGAACTGCAAATCTAACAAAACTGTAAAACTCTCCTTTGTCTTTTATTATCTCTTTTAGGAGGCAACTGGCCTCACCTTACCTCACCCAAGGAAATACGTTAAAACAGAGACAGGGTCAGCTTTCCCAGGGGCCGTGGCTGTGAGGAGAGCAGATACCTAAAGAAAAGGGAGGTTCTAGTAAGAAAGACATGGTGTGGGGCAGGGGAGGGCGATGCTGAGTGGGCACACAGTGTCCAGTTCAAATAGCAGGGAGCTAAGGCAGAGACCCATTTAGCATTCCTTAAATGCTGTTAGGAAGACAAAATAAGTCTGTCGACTAACATTAAATAGTGAAAAGAAACAGGTAAATTCAGCAAATTGGTTGTTCACTGAATTGTCTTTTAGCAAACTAACCTAGAACAGACATAACTGGTAATAAAGAAGAAATGGAATTTAACTAAGATTTAGTAACTCTTCCTGGGGGATGACCTAACAATTGCAAATGTTGAATGCCATTGTAAACAAGCCTTTTAAAGATCACTTTTAGAGGAATACAGTGAGTGGTTAGAGTGTGGCCATCATAAATACATACTCACGGGACAAATGAAAAAAAAAAACAAAAACCTGTCCTAATGTTACACAAATGGGTTCTAGTGGCTTGGGATAAATTTCCAGTGACAGCATCATGCATGATTCAAAAAGTGCTATATCTCAAACAACTTAGATAGAACCAAAGGTGACAAGCCTCACAAAACTGCATTAGAGAATTCAAAAAGTGGCTTTAGTGATGATGAAGACACGATGTCAAAGGTGAATGTGAAGAGCATGGAAAAAATGAAAGTAGAAAAAAGCATGTCTCTAAATTCACATTATTTTATATAATGTGATTTTAAACATGTAGTGCACTGAAATTAAATATAATAACTCTTGACTATTTCATCTATATCTCTTAAAGTTTACTGATTCATGTTTGAAACAAAATTTTAGATCTTCTCACTGAGAAAATAGAAAATCAGAGTCACTTTATAAATGGATGTTTACAGCAAGTGGCACATAGGAAAGGGCCACAGTCTTAGAAGCTTGGATAACAGAGCACATGATGTGACCTTGAGAACCAGGAAGACTGCTCTGGAGAAACACTGTTTAAGCTGCTGTCAAGACAAAGGAGGAGTAAGAGGAGGAAGGATTTTCCAGATCAAGTCACAAGCAGGTACAGAAGCCCCAGGGCTAGGTACTGAAAACACGCTGTGGCTGACCAGAGGGAACAAAGGGAAGAGTAGAACAAGATATGGCTGGAGAGCCAAAGGACACACAATGCAGAGCCAGGGTTGGGGGGTGAGGGGGCATATAATAATAATATATAATAATAAAGTTATTATATGCTAATAACTTTGTTTTCATCTAAGAATGAAACGAAGCCAAATAAAGAGGTGGCTATAATAATCCAATAATCCAAACAAGAGATGTTGACATCTTAATAGGCAATGGCCAGATCCCAGAACACACAGACCCCATGGCAAGGATTTCATGGATTTTGGTTTTGGTTTGGTTTGATGTTTTGTTTTGCTGAAGTGCAACGGGAAGCCATTGAAAGGTTGTAAATATAAGAGCAAAACGATCTGACTTGTACAGGTATTTCTACAACAGCAATCTAGTTGCTTTTTTGAAAAGGGAGGATGGTTGGATGGTGATTATCCTGATCCTGTATTACAGATAGGTGCTTGGTCATGGTGGTAGAGGTGGAAATGAATACAAGTAAATGCATTGACAAGAGGGAGGGAGTTTTAAAGATGTCTCCTATGTTTCTGTATTACCAGGATGCTGGTGCATTTCACTGTAATGGGAAACACTGGAAAAGAACAAGCTTTGGGGTGGAGAAAAGCACAAGAGCGGACACAGCATAAATGAGGTAGAGTGACACTTCCTTTGCACCTTTCTTTCAATGGCAAAATGGACAATATCATGTTCATGTCCTGTATATTTTAGGAATGGAAACTTTCAGGTTCCACATGCTGTACAAACAAAGGAAAGTTCTAGAACGCACTGCAGAATCACCCAATCTGCTCCATGGGATGTGGAATTTGGAATGATGGTCACCTAACCTGTTTTGGAAGAAAGGAGGTACGTACAGTGTATTAAAGGGAGCCCCATGGTTGTTACCATGTGACAGTGCTCTGTTGCACACCAGTGGATCCTGGGATCCTGAACCCAGGGAAAGGTTTTGAAAGATTAAAACCACTGTGACTGATCAGAGAAGAACTCCTTAAACTCTTAATGACCCTAAAAGATAATATCTTTTTTCAGAAGAGAAGGCTGGTTTTAATACAGAAACCTGGTACACAAGAAGGAAGTTTTCATGTGTGTTACCCATTCTGATGGCTTTCCATTAAGTTCAATATTTCTCTTCCACTAAGAATATTGTAAAAAAAAGGCCCTGGAGACAGATGGAGAACAACTTTGTCTACAACATTGGGGCCACAGGGCAGTCAGCCAGCACTAACACCAGGGACCAGAACCTTCTCAGAACCCTAGACTATGTCACTCACACAGGTACCGAGCAGACAACTCTCAGTATGGAGAGACACATGGATTTGGGTAAATGCCCTTTCTTGTGGGAGGAGGGAGGGAGAGAGCACATCTCTGACACATTTGGCAAACAGGGAGTGACGTTTTCTGGGCCATCTTCCCTAATGTGTGGGTAGTGCAAGAGTCAGGGAGGTCACCATGGATACATCTGGCTGCATCTGCCTGAGTTATTTGTATTGAACAGATTGCTACAGGGTGTTTTTTTCTGGTCTCATTATGTGTGTGCAATGCCAATTAAATAATAGGAATGGAAATTAAAAAGGAAAATATCTGCCCCTGCTGGGTATAATCTCATTAGTGCAAAGTCAAATGATTAGTCCTAAAAAGGGCTCCAAAAGGCAGCAAAGACAGCATTAAAGTCGCAAGCATCTTTTGCATCACAATGAGAAAATGAAGCAGAATTGCTCACTCTGTGAATGACACCAGAGCCATGCCTATAATAAGACCGCGTTACGGCTTGAGTACCACTGAGTCTTTACCTAAATGAACAGCAGGGAGACTACCATGACACATCCCACACTTCAAATCCACAGCATAAAATGATTGTGCCAAGCATTTAAGGACAGGTGTCATGTTTCCCTGCGTTGATGGTGAAACCTGATAGGTGCTTAGTTTACAGTACTCGATGACTTCCATAATCTTCAAGCATCAGACTTTTTTTCTAATTAACAAAACCAGCCAGCTATAAATTTGCCAGCAGCACTGGGCAGCACTCAGAGGAAAATGAAGAATGGAAGGGTCTGTCCAGTCTAAGCTCCAGAGTGCATTTAAAATGAAAGGCCTTGGGCTTCCCTGGTGGCGCAGTGGTTAAGAATCCGCCTGCCAATGCAGGGGACACGGGTTCGAGCCCTGGTCCGGGAAGATCCCACATGCTGCGGAGCAACTAAGCCCGTGCGCCACAACTACTGAGCCTGCGCTCCAGAGCCCACACCGCAACTAGAGAAAAGCCCGCGCGCAGCAACGAAGACCCAACACAGCCAAAAATAAATAAATAAAATAAATAAATTTTTAAAAAAACAAAAAAAAATGAAAGGCCTGGGACTTCCCTGGCAGTCCAGTGGTTAAGAATCCGCCTTCCAGTGCAGGGGGTGCGGGTTTGATCCCTGGTCGAGGAGCTAGGGTCCCACATGCCTCATGGCCAAAGGGCCAAAGCATAAAACAGAAGCAATATTGTAACAAATTCAATAAAGACATTTTTTAAAAAATGGTCCACATTAAAAAAAAAAAAAAAATCTTAAAAAAATAAATAAATAAAATGAAAGGCCTGAGCAGCTGGGAAGGACACCAGCAGGTGGCTGGTCTCCAGCTAAGCCTTAGGTGGAATACCAAATTTTCCCTTCCTTCAGAAAGTCTGAGAACTGTCAGCTACAGCTGTTTTGAAGCAATATGATTCAAGAAAAAGACTTGGAATGATAGGCTCTGTGAAAAATGGCCAAGCCCAGAGGATTCTCCTCAGGGACACATGGGCATGTAGATTCACTTTCGAAGTGCTCTCACACCTTATCTCCTTTTACCTTTGCTCTAAGAAGCAGAGAAAACAGGAATCATGTCAATATTTCAGGTGGAGAGAGTGAGGCACAGTACAGACCCCAACCAAATTGATCATCTCTAGTTAGTTGCCCCACTGAGCTCACCAGTCCAAGCAAGCCAGGCATACACATGCAAACAGTTATCTAGAAAAAACTTCACCTGGGATAAGGCATGGACACAATGCCCTCACAGGGTGCTGAAAAAAGAATGTGTGTGCCCAGGATAGAGAAGATTGGACACCTTCCCAGACCCTGACCTGTGAAAAGTAATCTTCCTAATTGACTAACCTTTAACAGGAGTCCAGAGTTAGGCCTCAGGGGGCCTCTGCATCCCCTGCAATTATTATACAAAAGTGTGAAGTGTGTGTGTGTGTCTTTAAATTCACGAGGATAACTTTCATCAGATTCTCTACCTTTATGATCTGTAAAAGTTTAAGAATCCTGAATTCTACAGATGAAGGAACCCCACACTTACTCTGAAGAAGCTAAAAGAAAGTTGGAACTGTCTAGCTTAGTGTGCAATTAGGAATAGTGAAGAGAGAAGGCCCTGTGTGAGCCACCAAGATCCTACTCATCAAAGCTGGAACACGGTCAGCTCTTCAAAGCAATGGTTCACTCTCAAAGGGGGTGATGCTCTGTAAAGGGAAGATCATAGGGTTTTGGACTTAGATAGACGTAGGTTTGCCAATGTTAACCATGTGATTTTGGCCAAGGTATTTCACATCTCTGATGTTCAGTTTCCTCCTCCTTAAAATGAAATAATAAAAATATGAAAAAAGGGACTTCCCTGGTAGTACAGTGGTTAAGAATCTGTCTGCCAATGCAGGGGACATGGGTTCGAGCCCTGGTCCGGAAAGATCCCACATGCCACGGAGCAACTAAGCCCGTGCGTCACAACTACTGAGCCTGAGCTCTAGAGCCCGCAAGCCACAACTACTGAGCCCGCAAGCCACAACTACTGAGCCCACAGGCCACAACTAATGAAGCCAGTGCGCCTAGAGCCCATGCTCCGCAACAAGAGAAGCCACTGCAACAAAGAGTAGCCCCCGCTTGCCACAACTGGAGAAAGCCTGTGTGCAGCAACAAAGACCCAACACAGCCAAAAATAAAAAGATAAATAAATAAATTTATTTTAAAAAATATGAAAAATGATAATATGTGTGGTACTGAAGCACCTGTTGTCTCTTACTTCTGTTTTCTAGCCTGTTATGTAAATTCCTGTGATATGTTAAAGTAATAAGTGATACCACAAAAAGAAATTCCATTTCACTTCCCCATCCCCTGTTTGGGAGCCTTGAGAAAGGATAATAAGAACAAAAAGGAAGGAAGGAAGGAAGGGAGGAAGGGAGCAAGAAAGGGAAAGAGAAGAGAAGGAAGATAGAGAGAGAAAGAGAGACAGGGAGAGGGAGAGGGAGAGGGAGGGAGGGAGGAAAATAGATAGATAGACAGATTTGACCCTGCCCCTGGCCTGGAAAAATTATAAGGAATCAAAGGGAGAGGGACACCATGTGGCCTGCCATGAAAAACGAGAAAAGACACAGAGATTTCACAGAATGATTCAAGCATTAGACAGAGCTTCAGATATCCTTGGACCAGCCCCAGTAGATGGGAACCTGGAGAGCTGGACTCAAACCCAGGGATGCCTAGTCCAGCGCGCTTTCCATTATTTCTCCCTCAATCCTGCTCACATACATCTTTGTTGTTTCATGTTTGCATTCTGCCCCTCTCCATTTAATTAGAAGACTAAACACAGTTCGCAATTAACTGAGTAGATCTATTAGCTCTAAACAACAGAAGGTAATGTACTTGTATAAAATAATACCCATATCACAAGCCAACTGTCAGAGCGAAATGAACGAGTCAGCAAAGAGGCTTTTAGCACCAGTAAATCATGTTGTGTGGAATGTTCAATGCACAATGAGTGAAGCACTATCAGGAGAGGACCCCATGCTGAGAAGACACAGGTCAAGTACTCTTCCTCCCCACCCCGTCTGGGTGGCTGGCAGTAACCTAGTAAGGTGCTTTCCAATATATCCTACTTTCTGTGACCTGGATTCCTTAGGATGGTTCTGCTTTTAAATTACATGGTGTGATAGATAGTTCCCTTGAATTCCTTGCCAAAGCAGTGGAAGCTAGAAGGTCCTTGACTTTGGGCCTCACAGCAGTTGAAGGCCAAGAGGCTGAACTTGAGAGGGTCTGATGATGAGAAAATCTCATCTTGATCAGGGGAAAGAACTGATGCAGAACATAACCAAGAGCCCTGGCTTCGTGGCTTCTAAAGAGGGTAAGCACTGAGACATGGACCAAGTGCATGTCCCCACACACTGTTAGGGTACATTTATTTTCCTTTGTCAAGATAACTAACACTTACACAATGCAGTAATTTACAAAGCTTTTTTAAACTAACACTTACACATGCAGTAATTTATAAAGCTTTTTTTAAAAAATAAAGATACAGTTCTCCATTTCCTTCCTCTTTCCATATTTTGATGATGATTTGCTCTAACATGCACATGTTCATGTACTTTTATTTCATCTGCACATCACTTTAAATATTTCTTACTAGAAACAATTAAATGGTCCATCAGTAGGATAATAGATAAGCTGTGTTTTACATACAAAAAATATATATATACACACACATTTACTATATACATAAAGTAAAAATATATGTATACATACATATATACATCCATACACACATATATACATCCATACACACATATATACATATCCATACACACATATACATATCCATCCATACACACATATATCCATCCATACACACATATATCCATCCATACACACATATATACATATCCATACATACATATATACATATATACATACACACATATATACATCCATACACACATATATACATATCCATACACACATATATACATATCCATACATACATGTATACATATATAATCCATACATACATATATACATCCATACATACATATATACATCCATACACACATATATACATCCATACACACATATATACATATCCATACACACATATATACATATCCATACATACATATATCCATCCATACATACATATATCCATCCATACAAACTTATATCCATCCATCCACACATACATACATATCCATACATACATATAAACATCCATACATACATATAAACATCCATCCATGCATATATCCATACATACATACAGATATCCATACATACATGCATATATCCATACATACATACATACATATATCCATCCATCCATCCATACATACATACATACATATATCCATACATACATACATATACACATCCATACATACATATATATATATATATCCAGTCAACATCTACTGTCCTAGTTTTCAGAGCAACAACAACCACCACAAAAAACTAACAGCTAAGGTGCCTAGATTTATTAGAAGCAGCATAGAAGTTACTCACATTCTTTCCCAAATATATATTGATCGTTACCTCTCCCAACTCATGCAAATGCGTAGATACATGCCTATCCTGAAATTAAAGTGACCTTGAGGTAGCCAATGTGAGTAACACTGTTTATTTCTCTGGTGATTATCAGAGAATGAAGACAGTAGAAGGACAGAGCCTGATAAGGTTTGGATGAGCTGGAGAAGAAGAAGGAGTCTGAAAGCATTGGATTCCCCAAGAACTAGGGTGGAGACACAGAGCAGAATGGCGGGCAGGGTCTGAACCCCCAGTTTCCTCCTGGCAGGTGTAAAGCTGACCAAAACCACAAACCAAGGGGGAAAGGATGGAGGGCAGCCCTATTCTCTATCTCCATACAAAATAATGCAGCCTGGGCACCATGTTTTTTCCCCTTTCTCAGGCTGCCCAGTCTTGGTACTCTGACATACTTGGATATTTTCTACCAGGTGAAACAGAGAAAAACACCGTCTTAAATATTGTTTTGTTTGGTTTTCAACACAACCCTCATAAAGTTCCTGTTGGATATATTCTGGTGCCTGTGTGCCTCCATTCCACGGTGCCTCCATTCCACGGACACTGGGAAAATCTGACACGCAATGCTTTCTGATTTAGAAATAAATATTCTGAAGGTAAACGAATATTTTCTCCCTTGCACGTTGCAGGTGCTATGGAAATATTGACAGTCCTGGTGGGGTGGGAGGTAGCTCTTGTAGAAGAACACTCTGACATCAGTTCAATTATGCTCAGCGTGGAGCCAAAGAGGATCCTTTAGACCCTGCATTAGATTTTTCAACGGAAATTCCACACTCAGCAAACCCGCCACAGATTTGCCTCCAGCAAGGGATTGTGTCACATTTGTTCAGCCAAGTGGTAACAGAGAACAATGAGGTCTCTGTACACAACTGTGAAACGACCCCCAGGATCTCTGTACACAACTGTGAAATGACCCACCAGGAAATGCCAACGCAGCTGGAGGACTTAGACCTCTAATCAACACTTTGAATCCTTCTTGGAAATAGGGAATAAATTGTATACAAAGTAAATAAAGGGAAATTTATCCAATGTGTAGCATTTGGGAAAGAAGCAGAGGTCTTGGGAATTAGCCTAGGCCTTCATGTAAGGAATCATAGTCATTCCACGGACACTAAAAATGTTTCTGGGTTACAAAGTCAAGCAGCCACTGACAGACATGAAACTTGGTGGCCCATATATCAGTAAATAGAATGTCTAGGGTTTGAGATAATGACAATCACAACCACAAGTACTTTTTGAGCACTTGCTCTAAGGTAGGAATACTCAGGACTATTTCCAATAGGTTGCGTACTGGATATACAACTTCAGTTACTATTGACTTATTTAATTCTTTTGACTTTTCTTTTTGACTTATTTAATTCTCACAACAACTTTATGTGGTAGACCTTTCAAGGCACAGAGAGGTTAAGTAACTTGGTCAAGATCACACAGCTAGTAAGTGTCAGAGCTAAGATTCAAAGCCAATCCGGCAGTCTGATTCCAGAGGTATGCTTTTACCTACCATCCTATTTTGGGGTCATTTAGGAATACCAAACTTGCATTTAGATCGTATTTGGCATCCTGTTTATTCCTCTAAAGTAATCCTTTCAGAGGATAAGCTGTGAGTAACTTTAAAGAAACTGCTTAAAAAAAAAAAAAGTGTCCTGCTTATTCTTCCCAGGAGCACCATCTTCTAGAAGAGGAACATTGGAAATAACCATACATCAGATACCTGAAGCAATCAGGCCTCAGAATGTAACACTATTAAACAATCTCAAGGTGAGTTAGTATTCAAACACTGAGTGTTTCATTACCAGAAACTTTAGCCTCTATGTAACCTTCTTTGGAACAAATTTGAACATTTTTCCCCTGGAAGTATAATGTATTATGTTTAACATGTATCAAACATAGCCCCATTTTATCTTACATTTCTGTCATGGGCAACAATGATCTTGAAATAGAAAATGCATGTGCTCACTAGGGAACTGCAGAAAATTAATTCCCAGCAAATTTTGTCAATAACTGTCACTCACTTTCTCCCTTAAAGGATGGTTCTGTTGTTGCACAGGCGCACCATTAAGCGTTGCTGTGAAAGGAGATAGAGAACACATTCCTATTTCGCAGGACTCGAGTCTAAAGGGAAATCAGTCTTGCTTAGTATTGTCCTAGTTGCATAATTGCCCTTAAAATCCAGCTGTGAGTCGTGTTCCTACACGTAGTTACATGTGACCAAAGTCTTTTCTGAGCTGAATACATGAATACCCTCTCCTCTGGCTCATTTGTGTGACAGCTGCTCACAGGCGCCGTCATTGTTCCCACTTCATTTGCTTCACAGACAGCACTGTCTTTGATCAGACTCAATCACTCCTAGATATATTCTCCTTGAGGGCAGGAAACATATAGTTTACTTCATGTATCTCATGATGGTGATATGTAAATACTATGTGCTCAGTAACAAACGATTGAATGAGTGAATTGTTTGACTATACCAACAATGGGTCAATAACCTGTCATTTCTTTCTAAAAGTCCATGACAATCCTGCAAATCAGTGTTATGCTTCAAGGCATCCCTATATTTTTCGTGTCCAGCGATGTTTTGCTAAACATAAGACAAGGGGCACAAAATGCCTCATTTCAGCCTGCCATGTGATAGTTGCTTAAGTATATTACCGAGGAGCAAATAAGAGAAGATAGTCATCTGATTACATAATTTTTTATAATGACTACTCTGAGTTCTCTGACCCAGTTATTCCAGCTTTGGCCTTCAAGATGTGAGTTCAACTTCCATTCAAGTCAGACTCTCCCAGATTGACCAGGCAAGAACACAAAATCACAAGGGAATGAAATTCTCAGCATTGACTGACAGTCTTGACTACCAACCTGAGAAAAGAAACTCTGACTGCAAAGGTTTCAAGGTACCCAAGAGAGAGTCTGTGAGGCGGACAGGACACCCTAGGAGGGAAAGGCAATCATAAAGGAAGGGCGCTTGGCACAAGAGGAACAGATAGGCCTGGACACTCTCCACCTTCACTATTTGTTCAAGAGAATGCAGAGAGCTTTGTAGTTTCATCAGTAAACCCAGAGCTTCTGAACATCACAGAGGGTACATTAAACCATTTAGCTGTTTCACTAAAAATAATGGATTGCACTCAATAACAGGCCTCAGAAAATGGCAGGGGTTTTGATTTAATCTAAAAGCATTGTTGTCATGGCTCTCACCCAATTACTAATTGGTTATCTACAAACAAAGCCCAGAATTACCATCATTATCCCAAACACCTATTACATCATAACTACAAACCCAAATACAAATTTGGTCAGTAAAATCTGCATAAGTACAAAATATACACATTGAGAGTTGAGTCTCAAAAATTTTCTTCTAAAACCCTAAACATCACATTCATTTTCTGGGAGATTAGATTTCATATATCCAATAAATTACTGAGAAGAGTTCTTTACCATTCCCAGAATTCAGGATGAATGAAAGCAGAAGACAATACTGACTATAAATTTTGTTTCAAGCCCTATTCCACCCAACGAAAGTACCAGGAAATACGAAGGGACGCAGTCTGATATTATGCCATCAGCAGTTTTCAACATCAGGCAAGCATCAAAAAATCCATCTGGACATGACCAAAATACTTGCTAACAACATGCACACCATTTGAAGGATCTGATACAAGTGGATCTGCCTTACTGAATAGGGAAAGTGTCATTCAATCTGAGAGCCTTGTTTTCCTACTCTCATGTCTGTAACAAGATAGGGAAAACCACCTGAGACAGGAACTGCATCTGCGTCTGGACCCTTAAGGGCGGAGCCATAGAGGAACATTGATCCCACTTTGTGACAGACCGAGAGTGGCAGTAACTCACCTAACAATACTGCCAGCAAGAGGAAAGCGTAACAGTTAATTACCAGGCTGGCTTTGGAACCTAAGGGGAATCGTAATAGGCAGAATTCATTAAAATCAATACTCATACGGTAATTGTGAGAAGAAAAAAAGGCTCAAGATAAATTTTAAAATGGAGAAAAATGAGCAATCTCATTTCTTCATGCCAGCCTTGCTATTTGGCTCACCAGGAAATGCGTAGCAACAGGGAATCTTTCTGGGAAGACCTAAGCAAGTGGTAGGAAAGAAAGCATACACAAGAAGCCCACCTAAAGGATTTCCTGAGCCTCTGGGTAGTGTGATCAGAAGTGGTCAGAGACACTACATTTGTAAAGACAGGGCCATGCTAACCTTAAGTGTTCTGATGACGGAAGTAGGAAAATTTGACTTTTCTTCTAGTTGTGTGTGACCTTGGGAAATTTAATTTAATTACTCTGGGCTCCAGTTTTTTCATCTATAAAATAAGAGGGAAAAAAAAAACACAGGTGATCTCTAAGATCCCTTCAGTTGTATGACTCTGGAATACCATATTTCAGAGATGCAGATGGGAGCCTAGAACATACGTTCAAAGACACAGATGCAAAAAACGGCCATCCCTTTTTAAAAAAATGTCTCTTGTTCTTATTCTCCTTGAAAACAGTGGAAGTATTCATATTGTGTTCTTCATTAATAGCTTCCCCTGCGTCATACTAATGTGTGACCTTCGAGAAAAACGTGGAGTTTGGTTTTGTTTTCAAAAATATCTTTTGCAAAGTGATAAATGGAATCTTAAAATCATGTCCCCAAACTTGATTGTAACACTATATTCTGGTTTCTCTCTAGAGTGTTGTAGCACTGTTCATTATAGGGCAGATTCTGGTAAAAGGCAAATCTTCCTAATACAGCAGAAATTGTCCTAGCGCATTATTGATCAAGCAAATAAATTCAACAGCCATTTGAGGAAAAAAAAATCGTCCTAGCACAAGATTCCAGTGTACCTGAAATAACATTATTATATATATATGAAGTTATATATATATATAACTGAATCTCTGTGCTATACACCTGAAACTAAAGTGATATTATAAATCAACCATACTTGAATTTAAAAAAAGAAACACAGTGAAAAGTTAAGTCTCCTTACCACTTCTGGTCCCAAATATCCACTGGATATGTCCCCAGGGGCAGTCACTGTCATTAGTTTCTTATATGGCCTTCCAGAGATACAAATGTACAAATGGTATGTATATATAGGACTCCTCTTTTAAAACACAAATGTTAGCATATTTTACCATTGCTTTACATCTTCTTTTTTTTTTTATAAGATTTTTTTTTTGATGTGGACCATTTTTAAAGTCTTTATTGAATTTGTTACAATATTGCTTCTGTTTTATGTTTTGGTGGGGTTTTTTTGTTTTGTTTTGTTTTGTTTTAAGCCATGAGGCACGTGGGATCTTAGCTCCCTGACCAGGGATCGAACCCGCACCCACTGCACGGGAAGGCAAAGTCTTAACCAGTGGACCACCAGGGAAGTCCCCGCATCTTCTTTTTTTAACTTAAACTTGTATCTTGGATAGTGTGCCTTATCGTTACATGCCTCATTGTTTTAAAGGCATATATTTAATTTTATGGATAGAAATATTTCATATAATTGGGTCCTTATTGATGGGCATTTAAGTTGTCTCCAATCTTTTGCTATTACGATCATTGCTCAGATAAATATCTTGGAACATACTACTCTGTGCATGTGTGAATGTATCTATGGGATACATTAGAAAGATAGAATTGCTTGCTGGGCCAGAGGCATATGCATCTGTGGTTCTGAGAGACAGAGAAAATTATCTCTGGGAAGGTTATACAAGTTTACACTCTCATAACTGAAGGATGAGCGATCTCTTTCTCCCATCTCTGTCAACCTATTATACCATCAAGTAGTTTAATGTTTTACCTACTGAGGGATGAAAAAGAAATTTCTTGTCATTGTGTTGTTTTGAAATCCATTGGATGTTGCTCATCTCAGCACGTGTTTAACATCTTTAAGTTGACAGTGGTGACCAGAAGAACGTGTCTTGCAGACCTCCAACTACAGGGCGTGCAGCTGATCAAGGGTTCCAGCTGCTGTCCTCTGCTCCCAGCCACCCACTGAGTATGGCAGGGGCACCCCAACCGGCCCATTCTCGGGAATTCTCAGATGGCAACTTTGGCTCAAGGAGTCCCCAGCAACCTTGCAGAAGTTTCCTTAGACTGCATGGTCCTAAGTTTCCTTAGGACCCTTTTACTCAAACTTCCATCCCTCTCTCCCTCAGCATCAGACTCGCATTTTGGTCTGAGAACCACCTCAGCCTCTTGTAGCTCCTTCCTCATTTCCTCTCGCATGCATGTCCTCTTGCACATTTCATCCTGTCTTGGCAGCCACCTCTCAGAGGCCCCAGACTAACACAATAACTGTTTATATCCTTTGCACATCATCTTATTGTTCTGTTGGATTCTTCTTTACTGTTTTATAAGTGTTCCTAATATAACAATGACTTAGCCCTTTTCTGTCATGTGTTGCAATCATTTTTCCTTCATTGGTCTTAGATCTTTTGTTTAGTTTAGAGTTTCACCATGTTGAAGCATGGTTAGGATTTCTGAGCAATACATGAGTCTCTGTAAAAGGTATAGATGTAACTCCTCTTGATCTGGAAACCTAGGAACCCAAAAGATGTTAAGTTGTAGGCCCAACCCCTGCCAATATACAAAGATAAAAAGAATAGAAGAATGGAAGACCTACAGAGGTCACTGGTCTGCAAAAATTCTGAAATCCCTCTGGGCAGGCACGGCAGGGTTCCCCACCCCAGGGCTAGAGAATGCTCCTTGCATAGGCCCCGGTGGATCATGGTCTTTCCAGCCTCTGACAAGTTTCTTTGCTACTTAGCAGCTAGGCCAGATCCACCTATTTATAGATTTGTTATACCAGCTCCCACCTTCTAGGTTCCAGTTTCTGTATTAGATGGGATAAATTAGGTTATGTCACAAGAACAAAATCTCAATGCCTTAACAAAGGTTTATTTCCTGGCTCACACAACCTGTCCAGTGCAAGTTGGCAGAGGACGCTACTCATCACTGCCACTCAGGGATCAAGCTGACAGGGCACTTCTAAGATTACAGCAGAAAGAAGGAAATGTGGAGAACCACATTCTTGCTGTTTCTGCCTGGAATGGCACATCATCATGTCCGTTCATGTTGTATTAGCCAAATAAGCCACAAGGCCATGACTAACGTCTGAAGGGGGAGAGTATAATTGTCCATTTGCACAGGGAAGGAGAGCTAGAAATACTTAATGAACAGGACTGTAGTTACTACAACAATTATTGTCTCTTTCTATTCATTCTCCTCCCTTCCTCTCCTCCTCCTAGTCTCCCCGCAAACCACTCCATTTCCTTTTCCTTATCCTCCTCCACTTTCCCTCAGCTAACTCTCTCTCCCAAGGCTTCATTGCCCCAAGTCTTTAGTTGACTTTAATAGAAACTTCAACATTCTTTTCTATGCCAGCCCCAACTTCCCTCTTCTTATACTAGTCACTAATAAGCACAGTCTTGCAATTCACAGGCACTAAAACCAAAAGTCTTAGAGTTGAGGAAGAAGTACCAGAAGTTAATAAGAATCGGCTGGAATTTCACTTAAAGGAAACCTGCAGTTTGGTTGTTTGGTGAGATTCCTGGAAGGAAAGGATTATGAGTCCACTGTATGAGCCAAGAGTGAGAGTGCTCCCCATTTGCACAGAATCTATATCCTGGCCCCGCATGAAAGCCGGCATTGTTCAGGCTGTCCAGCCATACCCAAAGCTATGATTTAAGACACATTTACTGACAGATGCAGGGATGTGCACAGTGAATACCCCCATGAGCTAATGAGAAGCTCACAGAAGTGCTTTTAGTTATCACTTTTCACTTATCACAAGGTAAACTAATTAGGTTAGGCAGAAATGCTGTCTCCTTCAATAAGACATCACTATTCCAGCATGTCTGAGCCACTGATAAAAATATTTCCTACTTAACTTTGGGAAAAGTGGTTTCAATTAAACTCTTTAAAAAATTTTAACCAAAGAAATGCTATTACTTAAAGTACTACCTTTAGATCCACAGGGCCTTGGGAACATGGTAATCAAACTCATTTGAATTCAAGCAAGAGATCAATTTCTTTGGCCTCTGTTGTAGCTTCCCTATCTAAGCCTGTAATGCGGTGTTATAGTACCATTGTTTTAGGCCTTTGAGAACAAAGACAGCACCAGAGGCTAGTCTTGGTTGTTCTACAGAGCCATGGTAAGGTTTTTGGAAATTGAACTTCTCTAAGATATGATTTCCACAGTAACAAAATACAGAAGTTGGACCAAATGGTGAGTAGAGTATATCCCAAGTTAATTTTCTGTGACTCAGAGGTCTACCTGAGTACCCGACACCCACAGATTTTACATTTCCGTCCCTCTTACTCCCAACTGTGTCATAAATAGATCAAAGTTGAAGCATTTTACAATTTTTTTCAGTCAAAATAAATTCTTTAACATTTTGTATTTTCTAAGCACTCTTAAACACAGAACAAATCACCATCATGACAACTCTCCTTCCCACCCTCCCCATCACCACCTCCACCACACCACTGAACCACTCGAACTTGCAGATGAATCTGGCCTTACGTAAGCAAGTTCTGGATTTTATAATCATCTTCCTTGATCTGCCACTTGTAGGCTGCCAGTCAGAATGTGCACAAGAAATGTGAAGGTTCATTTCTTGAGGTGAATGCTGAAAAGGTTTTCAAAGTGATCGTGGGTGTCTTGGACTGCCTCAGCTTCAAAACCACTTTTTCCTGTTTGCATGCTGGATTTTGTGTGTCACTGACCAGTGTGTCGGAGAACTGAAGTTCTTTCAGCTGTGCTGGGGGCAACTTCTGTTCCTCTCCGCTTTTTCCCAGTTCCGTCTCGATGGGTCAAGCTCTGCTTCAAACAATGCCCCTCACTTTCTAAAATTAACCGCTGCCATATTCAAATCCAGGGAGCAAAAATTACAGTTCTTCCTTCTTACAGCACTCTTGAGAATTCACTTCCACAGAAATGGACCTCCCAAATCCTAACTACTGGGCTCTATTACCTTAAATAAGACTTTTTAAATAAAATAGTTACTTGAAGAAATCCCTTTTAAATTTTTCCACATTTCTTTAATGAAGTCAATTTATTTACTCTAGATATATCCAGAAACAATGTCTATGTATCTGATATTTCAGCTTCTATAAACCCTTACTCCCTCTACGTAGACATATATTTTCATTATATACGTTTGAGACAGAAAACTCCACATTCAAGAAGATATCTATTTTTTCTTAAGTATTTTGTCTATTATTTGAATATGCAGCCATCAGAAAGAGGAAGAGTGAATGTTTATAGCATCAAAATTTGTATATTCAGTGCAGCCATAAGTATGGTGAACTGAAGAAAAAAGAAATGAGAGAAGGGATACTTTTGCTATTCAATAATCCTTTATACCTAAAAATAATAATAATAATAAAAGCTTCAATATTAAGCTGACTAAAATGTATTTTGAACAGTATTCTTAGTCACTACATATTTTTAAAGACATTCAATTAAAACAAGATATAAAGAAATACATATATCTGGACTACTTTTAGTTTTGTCATGAAGTCTTAGCAGCTAGAAACAAATGCTGATTCTAACCCTGGGTTAGCATAATACCATGCTCTTCATTAGCTTTCCTATCAACACTAGGTTGGCCATGCTTTCTATGGAAAGAGAAACACAGAAGCCAAATAGTACAACCTGACAGTCATTAACATGAAATCTCATGATAGCCATTTTTATAAGCACAAGGCAATCATTTCATTTCTTTTCATCTCAGTTATTTATAGCAAGAGCTTGTTCTTTTTCTGATTTAGATTGAGTAGGCCCTTATTCTCTACCATAAACCAAACAGTAGATACACAACTGCTTTCTATAAGAGTCTAGAACTAAGAAGCAAGCTTAGTCTGGAACTAAGCAAGCTTTCCAAAACATAACACATAAAAATACATTGAGTCATGAATTGGAAGTCTCTGAACAGTGACATGATGATCTCAGCACCAAACAGGGACTCCCTGAGCCTTTCCCACTAACTCTCAGATGTTATTGGAAATCCTTCTTCCCTCCTCCTGACCTTTCCCTCCTCTGAAGGGTGTGAATCAGTGTAATCCCTGATCCCAAACTCACATTTCTCCTGAGACAGGTAAATTTGGGGAGCAAAATAGGTATGCTAGGCTCAGCCCCATTCTCCTTTTATAGAACTGGCTTCATCTGAGGCAAGCACACATTTCCCTCTACTCCCCCAGGGCACAAATTGTGCAGAATCTATCCCTGCAGAGAGAAGCCTGCCCCCACTCTAATGCTAACTTGAGCTGAATGGCTAAGTCTGCCTAATTTTGATGTTCAGTATTAACCTGACCATTTAGCTTATGTTTTGTGATATTTTGGTCTTCATATTTTCCGTTTTCTTTTTTTCCCCAACTTGTCTAAAACATAGAAAAGGAAGAGGGTTTGTTTTGAGGGACCCAAACTTATGTGGCACAACATATAATTAGGACTTTAAAGGGAAAATATGCATGCATTAATAGCCTTGGAGACTTTACAGATGCCTGGAAATAAATATGCATTGTTTTATTCTAATGACTAGATGCGTTCACCTGCAAGGAGATTGTCAACAAATTCTGGATTGTGCTATGAACATAACTCAGCATTAGTGTATTGAAAACCCAATAATACTGTACAGATGATCCATACTTTAACCATAGTGCATTATAGACTACCAATATGCAAAGAACGACCTTAGAACAGATTGCACTCTCCCATAAATATAATGTTAGAGCTGGAAGTTGTAAGCCTGCCTAGAAGACAGTATCAGATTGATCAGAGACCTGATCCACAAATATCTATTCAAATATTAGTTTTTGTAAAATGCAGGTTAAATAGATCCCCTGGCGCTATTTTTTTCCCAAGGGTATTCTATGAAACATGAGTCTTATAAGATGTTTCTTTAAATATAAAAACTTTCCTTGCTCAATAAATCTTGGGGAACGTACACTGCTATTTTTTCTCCTCTTGAAGTTTGGTAATGTCCACTACCATATTAAAGGCTTTATGAGTCCTTGCTTAATTTGTTTTAATCCAGTATTCATCAAAGATATCTAACTACATGTGGTACATATATGCAATGGAATACTACTCAGCCATAAAAAAGAATGAAATAATGCCATTTACAGCAACATGGATGGACCTAGAGTTCATTATACTAAGTGAAGTAAGTCAGAAAGAGAAAGACAAATACCATATATCACTTATATATGGAGTCTAAAATATGACACAAATGAACGTATCCACAAAACAGAAACAGATTCACAGACGTAGAGAACAGACTCACAGACATAGAGAACAGACTTGTGGTTGCTGGGATGGGGGGTGGGGGGCAGGGATGGACTGGGAGTTTGGGATTAGCAGATGCAAACTATTATATACAGAATGGATAACAACAAGGTCCTACTATAATGCACAGGGAAATCTATTCAATACCCTGTGATAGAACATAATGGAAAAGAATATGAAAAAGAATTTTTATATATGTATAACTGCATTACTTTGCTATACAGTAGAAATTAATGCAACATTGTAACTCAACTATACTTCAATAAAATAAATTAAAACAAAGTAAAACAACAAAAAGAAACCCATATCTAACTACAGAATATTATTTTCAAGTAGCACCAATTAATTCCCACGGAACACATTTTAGGAAATGTTATAACAGCAAGTAGTAATAAATAAAACACCTGAACTCCATAAAGAATGCTGACAGCATATTGCCTCTTTGCACGTGAGTTTTTATGAAATGCAGGAAGAGAATCAAACTCACAAACTCCAGTGAGTTTAAGTAGCATAAAATTTTATATGATACATATACCAAACATTACACAGTAAAGCTCTACAGACACTGAGATTATCTGGGCCTTTTACATGTATAAAACCTATGCACTTCACCAGCAAGTGAAGGCTGGACACCTTGGTGTGAACTTGGCTCTGTCTTCCTAGGACCTTCACGGTATTCCTTGAGTCAGAATAAGCCAAGATTGTTCTCTCATCTTCTTGCAAGACAGCCATCATCCTTTCTCGCTGCTAGAACCACACCTGCCTTCCTGGTTGCTCAAACTGTAATTTCTCAACTTCCCACTACCTGGATAGTGACAGGCAATGGAGAAGTTTTTAGCTGCTCAATCCTCTATTACAGTGGAATTTCTTTAAATTCCACACTTTAAGTTCCATTATCTAACCTCAGAGTCACAGCTGGTGCCAAACTGTGCACAAGCACACCCTGGGACTACACAGTGATCTCAGTTGTTTTAAATTTTTGAGAAAAAAAATTATAATATTTGACATCTTTCACACATAGCACAAACTCTTAGGTTGAGCTAGTTCTTAGTTTCAACATTAGATCACACTATATTCCTTCCCATGATGGTCACATGTGATATAAAGCAAGTATTTCAGAAAATCAGTATGGAACAGGAAGTGAGGGAGGTACAATCTGATTCCAAAATCTGAGAAACTGGGAAGTGCCAAACAGATACACACATCCCATTAATAAGTAATTGTGGTTATTTAAGAATATATATATTTTTAAATTTTCAAATGGCTATGAAGTTGTTGGGTATAAATACCTAAGTTGTTTGACCCTAACTAATTAATAAACAGAACAATTAGGTATTTCTTTGGCCAAGGTGTACTATAAAAAATGTGCTGGACTACTAAGGGCATCATGATCTGAGGAAGTTTGAGAACTTCTGCCTTAGAAGTTTAGAGTAAGAAAATATAAAAGAGATTTCAGCTTAGGCAAGGAAACAACCCTCTATAGAATTTTTGTCTCCCCCTTTTGTTACCAAAAAAGAAAAAGAAAATTCTATGACAACGTGAAAAATCTGAAAAGTGAGAATAGCGTATCGAAAGATAACTCTACTGACACATTGAAACTAACCCCCAAAAAAGTACTTTTTAAATTTATTAAAAAATTTATCTCTATGTAAGAGAAAGTAATTATATACATTCTCCATTTTATGAGGAAGAAATAAACCAATGACAGATAAATACCCACTTTTGATGCTTTAACAAAGAGAAACCAATGAGAAGATGGTTCAATTCTGCTGCACAGGAGCTGGGAGTCACAACTGCTACAGCTGGCATGTATCTATCCCCTGAGACCCATTTCTATTCCTTGGTTCTCTTCAAGGTCACAGTTATATGCGCCACTCATACAGCTATAACCGTGGTCCACAAGGAGTGATTAATATCTCTTCACTCTATGCCACATTTCTCTCTAAAGAAAGTATGCCTGGATTTGTGGAAGATTATATCCTGCAGCCAAGGACTGGGGACCAAGAAGTTAAAAAACTATTGCTGCAATTCTTCCATCTTTTCCCTTTCGTCCAGGTACCTAATGCATAGCTTTCTATTCTTCAGCTTCTCAGGGTTAAGAAGATCAAATCACCTAAGGAAATCAAAAATAATCTGTAAATTATTGAGCTTAGTCCATAAAAAATCCTGCAAATCTACCGAAAGCACAAATATCTCCAAACTCCTGCCTGATATCACCAGGGGGCAAGGACCTTAATTACTTTCTCCACCGGTCATCATCTTGTTTTCTATTCTCCAGCCTATTTTTCCTTCCTTGGAAAACTTATTACTCCAGTCCCTAAAGTCTGCTCCAAGAGCTTCTGTCCTTTCATCAGCCCTCTTTCCTAGCAATCTGCAAATCATACCCCTATATTATAATCTTGCTTCAAAGATCTTCTATAAGCATTCTATAAGCCAGATCTTCTATAAGCATTCACAATCATCAAACTGAGTTCAAAGTGATAACTGTTAGAAATTTTTTACATCATCTTATAATCCAGTTGCTTAAGTCTTCAGATAATGAAAATGGGTAACCATAGTAAATGACTTGCCTAAGTTCACACAGATTTAGGGAAATAGGTATAGAATATACCTCTTCTGTCTTGCTATAGGACATAGTCTCTGAAATAAGCACAAATATATACCAAATATTAATGCAATGTAAGGATCATTAATCACTGTCATAGCTCAGGAAGTTTTAAGAGGCTTCAGGTCAGCTCCACAGTAATGTCCACTCACCCCTCTGACTGATCAGGGCCCCACCACCCTTTCTGGTCTTACAGACATGCCGGAGTGCTGTGAGAAGAGGACAGATGTACATGCGGAGTAGGTCAGTCTCTACACTGGGGAGGTAGCTCTCTCTGTAAAAGGACTGCTCTAGATTTCTAAGTGAAATCTTTTCGGAGATGTCCACGGAAAGGAGACCCAGCCTAGTCCTCATGCGCAAACGTGAGCAGTGCACCCTCTAGTGACAGCTGTCCGATCTGCAGGGCAAGACTCAAGTTGGAAAAACGACCCTACTTTGAGGGTCCTTTGATACTTCCCTGATGGAAATCTTTCCATCAGAAATCTTTTACAAAAGTGCCTATGGTCTCATGGGCCCAGAAGCACCAATCAGCCACTTCACTCAGGGCTGAGCTGCTAGAAAGCCAGACCTAAGGCCCTTCTACCAGGACCAGAGGTCTCTCACGCCAACTTAGGGGATCTTTTAGATATAAGGAAAGTTCTTCATCATGTTAATGAAGACATTTTCTCTATTACTTCCTTTTCCTTCTTTCTTCTTGACATACTAAAAGTGTACATGCGAAGTGCCTGGAAAAGAGCCTGACGCATAGTAAGCACTCAACAAGCATGAACTACTATTATTCTCTCTCTTTAGTCTTTCATAATAGGCTTGGAGAGCACATTATTCCACGAGCTTGAGTCAAAGATCTTGAGATATAATTATTGGGCAAAAGTTATTATTAGTCATTAGCTTTTGACTAATAATAATATCTGATGTTAATTGAACATTTACTGTATGTATGCATTGTCCTAATTGCTATATATATTAACTCACTTAATTCCCACATCTACTAGAGGTTGGTATAATTTTTATCCCCCTTTTATAGATTAGGAAACTGTGGCATCCAAAAGTTAAATAATTTGCCCAAGGCCATGCAGCTAATAAGTGCTGGAGCTGGGATTTGAACTTATACAAGTCTGTCTCTAGAGCTCACATTCTTAACTTTTTCACTAAACTAACTTTCCAAGTTCCTCTTTCTTTGAAGGCAGAGAGAACTTATACTTTAGACCTTCTTAAGGAAATAAAGAATGGAAAGAACAATAAAATTGTTAAGCTTCATATTAAAAGGATGTTCCTATTAATGCTGATATATGACTTATATGAGAAGCCCCAAAGTACTATAGCATATAAAATATACATCTCTATCATAATTACTAGTTATAATAAACACAAATTACTAGTTATAATAAACATTAATCCAATAGCTGATTAACAGTCATTTTTCTTGCCTTCTTAGAATTCATACAGTATTTCAGAATTCATACTTTTGCAATGTTTTAAATGCATATTTATTATTGAAAAAATTTATTTCTAGATAAAATAATAAATTGTTATACGTGGTTGTGTTCCAACCTTTTAACTTTTCCTAAAAGAAAAGTTAGATGTGAGATCATTCCCCAATGCATATTTATCACAGAAAGTTTTATGCTTAAATGACATAATCCAGTATCTAGAGTCATTACTTTAAGAAAAATATCGATTTTACCTGTAAATGCTTAGCATTAGAAACATTAATAAGGGTTTAAATGTATTCATATAACTCTGTCATGATCTGATTAACCACAGCTTTAAAAAATACCTAATCATGTATATATTTTTTACTTGATGACACCTAATTCTTCTATTAGACTTAAAGACATGTGTATAGTGCAAAAATGTCTGTCAGCTGGGATAGACTACCTCCTATGGACATTTCCTGCTGGAAAGTTGTCAAAATAAGGCCTCTCCAAGGTTTGGAGTCCCAACAAGTATATGTGCATCAAGTAGCAATGCCACCTGGCATTAAGATCATGAATCTTGGTTCTTCTGCTATTGCAGATGCCCAATGGGCATTGCAGATGTAATGTATCCTAAACTGTGGGTGCCCCTTTCTCCCAAATCTCTTCAGCATCCACCTACTCTATCATCACTAGCACTTACAGCCTGTGACAGAAACCTGTCAGATACATTTCCCCTTCCTACTGAGGGGTGTGTATCCTGGCTTATCACTTATGCGTTGTGTGATCAAACAAGTCACTTAACCTCTCTGTGTCTTAGTGCCTTGTCTGCAATAGAGATAACAATAGTATATCTAATTCATAGAGTTTATATAATGATTTAATGAGTTAATATTTGTAATGTGCTCATAACAGTGCCTGGTATATATTAGTATTATTAAAATGTCTGTTAAATAAAATTTAAAATAGTCCGTGACGCTAATTATATAAACACATACCCCGACTCAGTGTGCTCCCACTCAGCTTTACTTCCAACTTCTCCTCCACATCCTATCTTTGTAAGTATTGGAACCACATGCAGAGATCACAACTTACCAAGTTAATCATTTCATTTTATGGGTAAAATTTCAGTTTAAATCTTCAGTATTTGGATTTCAAATTAAGTGTATGATCAAGCATTAATGGTGTGATGATGGTTAACCTTAAAATGAGAAATATTTTTACAAAGACATTTTCTTTCCTTTTGAGGCAGTGAAAAAATTATTTATTATATATTAATTTTTTTTGCTCTGCAAAGCAATAACAGATTGATGAGCTGTAGGGGCCTGAATTATTCTCCAGGTTGAAAGATGCCTTTTGATTGTATTAATCACCTAGCCCAGAACTAAGCTAGACACAAGGGAGCCTTGCTTGTGACAAGCCCCTGCACAGCACAGCCCAGCCCACGCCAGCTTGCACTCTGTGAAAGCAGATTGTTCCCCTGCAGCATTGGGTAAGCCAAAGGTTCCCAGTCCAAGTTATCTTCACCCATCCTACAGCATCCATCAAGCTTCCTCATTTACACGGATTTTAAAGGTTTCTATCAAAAATTAGATTGAAGTTTAAAATGTCATTTTAAACCAAGTAGAAGCCCACGTCTCCTGAAAAATCCTTGTATAAAGAATGTTCCTCTCAGGAGCACAGTTCCACACCACTGACCCCACTGAGCTCCTGTTTTTTTCTCTTCCTCCTCCTCCACCTGACTATCTTATGTGGTTGCTTATAAGAAGAAATTGCCAGCAGCCCTCACACCTTAAGTAAATGACTATTTCAATAAAAGTGTTAAACACTGGCTTTAAAAACTGAAGCATGGATACTTTCTGATGGGTGATTAACTAATTTTACAGAGAGATGATACTTCCTCATTTTCATTTATTCAACACAGACTCTGAAGATATAGGGGTGGGTAAGACCGACATGTTTTGTGCCTTCACAGAGCTATATTCTGCTACGAGGGACAGACAAAACAAGGTATCAGATAATAAATAAGATGCTCACAAATTATTGTTAAATTAAATGATGAAATCAAATGAAAGTCTAGAGAAAACAGAAGAGAAGTTACTTTAGAGCAGGCCACCACGTTAGAATCTCCTGGGGAGCTTTTAAAACTCCCAAGTCACACCCCAGATCAATGAAAGAATGTCCAGGAGGTAGGATCAGGCACCAGTTTTTAAAGCTCCCCAAGTGATTCTAAAGCACAGCCTGGAGTGAGAAACATTGCTTTACTCTTCCAGAAAAAAGCTACAGAGCTACAAACACCTAAGAGCGATATGGTTCTTTTTGCTTAAATTTAACTTATCATTAACACTAGTTATGTGACCTTAAGCAAGTGATTTAACTTCCCCATACTTCAATTTCCTCATTTGTAAAATGGGTGTGATAATCTCATCTTTCTGTGACTACTGTATTAAATGAGATTATGCATGTCCTATGCTTACCGCAGAAACCTACACCTAGAGATCACTCCGTAAATGTCAGCTGTCCGGAGGATCATTGTGGCTGCTGCTATCTCTGCCATTGTTATTGTTATTGTTACTTGCTCTATTGCAGAGGATTGGAATTTCCTTAGGGCCTCAAGCTGTCCACCACACAAACTCAGCACCAGCACTTCAGCAGGATTTTCTTGGGCCTTTAACAACCTGCAAAGATTTACCTTCAGACTTCTTCCTGTTGCTTGTACCTCCCTGGCACCATTTTTCTGTTCCACACATTTCCCTCTAGGCTTGAAGAAAAAAGAACTGCCAACTCTACAAAAGAGAGAGGAAGGTATATGACTTCCCTGGGGCCATGAGACACTGTGCAGACAGTCCTCTCCCTGCCCATAACACATTCAAATCTTCTGACCACTGACTTTCCCAACTCAGCCTAGAATCCTCTTCCCTAATTAAAGCCCAATTGCCATTGCATCTATTTCTTTGCTAATAAGCTGAGCAAGTTTCTACTTTTCTTTCCTGACCTCTGGATGCAGACTCAGAAAAAGAAGCTTGTATTTTTTTTTTCCAAACTGGCAAGTTTGATATACATATAAAATATATATAAAATGATGATATGTAGCATTTACACACAACTTCCAACTGACTCATCTACAAAATGAGGATAATATCAAGAATTACCAGGCCTTTACTGAAAACATATTGCCATCCGTGTTAGAGGTGTAATACCACCACACACAAAAATCTATCTCTATGACAGAACTATGATCCAGCCCCAGCTAATGGGATGCTTATTTTGGGTGATATCAGATAGAAGAAAATGACGTTCCTATAGAAGATGTAGACACACACACACACACATTGAAGCTTGCAGGGGTATAGTTGCACACAGCTGCTTCCGTGTGATAGAATCAGTCATATGTCTAAAGACTCTCAAGCATGTGTTCATAGTCCTTACCAGCATTACTCAGAATGAATTACAGCCAGCGGCCACCTACGTGACAGCTTATTAATACTCATTTTCATTTTGAATCACTTCTTTTGGTTTCACATATAAGGACTGAGATCCATTGTGGTTAGCAGAGTGGAGGAAGCAAATAACCAATATGTCAAACTGATGTACTGCAAGGAGTAAACACACAGCCCCTGCCACATCTGTGTGAGCCCAACCTTGGATGCCGAGCAGACAATTATGAAGCATCTATTACTAAGTCATGAGATGGTAAGGTGTACCATTGCTTTCAAATCTGGTCGTAAAGGATGAAAAGAAAATACCCGATAGAACTACCCTGGTGGATGTCAACTTAAATATCTACAACGTAACTCTGATCACTCGCAAATAGTTAGTATAGTCATATGGACCACTGGGTTAAGAACATCCAGAGACATAGTAATTTCTTCTTCTCCTTCTTTCTCTTGCTCCTTGTCTCTTTGTAGTCTCTTTGTAACTCTTTGTGAGAGCTCCCCTCCTGAGAATAAGAACAGCTTCAATCCTCTCTGACCCAGCAATCAGACTCCAAAAGTATGACCTCTCATTCAATTGCCTGATGGAGACTGGGTTAGAAACATCAGAGGAACAGCTGATCAAGACTTTTACTTCAGTTCTTAGATACAACAAGATTGGAAAAAAGCAAAACAAACAAACAAAACTCAAATACAATGAGAACATAAGACATTTTCCAAATCTCAAAATGTTGCCAACTGCAGTTTAGGATTAAAATCTGGTTCTTGCCTTAGCCATTTAAGTCATTTGTCCCAAATCAAAAACAAAGAATGGCATTTATACTTTATCAATTTTTATTTCTCTTCTTCAAAGGATAACAAAATAAAGATCTATTTTGAAAATCAACATAATAAATACAACAGATGCAGGAGGACAGCACCAAGTGGTTGTGGTTGGTGCATGTATTAGTGGGGGAAAATGTAACATCTTTGAGACACACATTTCAGGCCATCCTTTAACCATCGATTTCTGTTGTTTGGAGGATGCACTCTGGCAAAGAACAGTTGCCTCTAGGCACATATTACACAGTGAAATAGAAAGAGACAGTATCTGCCAAAAGAATTTATAATCCTCAGGAAGAAGATAAACATCCCACACTCACACCTCGTTAGTATGCTTAAGCGCACAACCTAATTGTGTAAAAAGGATTCAATATTCTGGGGGCTGATGTTCCATCGAGTTCAGCATCAATAAGCAGATATAAGGGAGTTCAGTTATTCAAGAAACTTTTTCCTTAACTTTCTATTAAAATCTATTGTTTACACATTATCAGCAGGAAATGCACCACGTGCCAGGGATTTGAGTAAGTATTCTAGCTCATCTTGACCTCAGGCATCAGAGTAAACCCAAGGACAAGCAATAACCCTTGAGAAGTGTGCTGATAGCTGGCTCACGTTGCTTAAAAATGGAATGTCCTTTCTCACAATGAAATGTCTCAAGGGAATTGTATGTGTCTCTCAGGTCCAAACCCTTGGTGCTTAGAGTCCCCTAAGCATGTTCTTCTCTCCTTCTAGTTTCAGAGAGAAAGGGTGGTGTAGAATTCTGATATATTCTCTGTGAATCCAGCATGATGCCTTTAAAATATCTCAGATAAATAAGCAAATTAGTCATTCTAGTAAATTACCAATGGCACAGAGCTGATGTAGCTCATGGAGACACCAAAGAATACATCTCAGTGCGCAACTCCAGAGGTCACTCTTTACGTGGAATTTGGGGTGCTGTTCACACAGAGCACAATGTAAATGCTGCTTGGGGAACTGAAGCATGGAAACCCCAGGCCCTTACCCAAGCTCCATACTATCTGTTTTATAGAGAGCTTTTAGGTAAGATTTCATGAAAGTCTGAAAACACGGGTCTAGGTTACTTTGCGAGAAACCATACTGTCTTAAAAACTGTGTTTCCTCTATTTGTGGTTTTCCTGCTTGTTCAGGAAAAAGAAAGAAAGAAAGAGGGAAAACATATCATGCGCATGTATGTGTCATACACTGTGGTAAGGGCTGAGCACTTCAAACACATGTAAGTGCAATTAATCATCATAACAACTCTGTGCTTTGGTTGTTAGTGTCTCAATTTGCAGAATCTCGGTGAAATCTGAGATCCAGAGAGGTGAAGGGGCTTCCCCGGGGTTAAGCAAGCTAGGAAGTGGAAGAGCCTAAGTAGGAAGGCAGGACTTTAACGCCAAGATTTGTGCTGTTACAACTACATCTTGCTTTCCAAGATGGCAGGACGCACGATGGCAGGGAGGTCTCTGAGAGCACTGAGCTATGGCAATTGGTCGAAATTAAAATGTTGTCATTTGGGGTTAAATTATAGATCATCTTGTTTCAGACTGTACTGTTGATAAGCAGCAGAAGCCAAAGACTTGACAACTTAAATTCTATCCATTAACTTATTTTTCAATAGAAATTAGGGAAACCATGGTTGTTTTATTTTTCAGTGAGAACCCTCTTATTCACGAGAATAAGTGGGAGAATTTCACATGAATCCCAGGGAACCTGCAGACAGCCCTGATACGGTTCCTTCCCTATAGCCACACTGAGCAGAGGATATTTCTTCCTTCCACCCAGGCCAGCCTTCCCTCCTCTCAAAACCTTCCATTCTACAGCCCTGCTTCACTGTACAGGGGCACATAAAAGCCTAGAAAGCTCAAGGCTCTGTGTCCTTTTCCATTTTAAGTGAGGGCTCCATCCAGCATCCTAGAGTCTCATGTTCAGTGTTTTTCAGGGAGTACGTTTGTGAAATCACTCTGTTTTTCCTACTTTGTGTTTGAGATAATTCTGAATCGAATCTGCTCTGCTCAATTTTTCTGCTCCCCCGTCACCCTACAATCATGACTGTATCCTCAAGTGCCATCAAAAGTAGGACAACGTACAACTACGACTTGATCCACGTTCAAGAGGTACCCTTTGAATAGAAAAATTCTTCAGCTGTACCAAGTTTAAAGGTCTTTATCCTACTCCTTGCTGCCATCTCTCATCCTCCTTTCTCAACACCATTCATTGGGATCAAGTCCTCTAACTCTGTGACAAGCAGGGAAGAACAAGAAATAAGAAAGTGAAAAGACACTGGGACAAAAGGGGAAGAAGAGAATGGAAGGGTGGTGTTTAAGATTGTGAGAGTGTCCCTTTGTGCAGGGCATCTAAAGTGGAGTGTGTGATGAGGTATCACCTCACACCGGTCAGAATGGCCATCATCAAAAAATCTACAGACAATAAATGCTGGAGAGGGTGTGGAGAAAAGGGAACCCTCTTGTACTGTTGGTGGGAATGTAAATTGATATAGCCACTATGGAGAACAGTATGGAGGTTCCTTAAAAACTAAAAATAGAACTACCATATGACCCAGCAATCCCACTGCTGGGCATATACCTGGAGAAAACCATAATTCAAAAAGAGACATGTATCACAATGTTCATTGCAGCACTATTTACAATAGCCAGGCCACGGAAGCAACCTAAATGTCCATCGACAGATGAATGGATAAAGAAGATGTGGCACATATATACAATGGAATATTACTCAGCCATAAAAGGAAATGAAATTGAGTTATTTGTAGTGAGGTGGATGGACCTAGAGTCTGTCATACAGAGTGAAGTAAGTCAGAAAGAGAAAAACAAATACCGTATACTAACACATATATGTGGAATCTACAAAAAAAAATGGTTCTGATGAACCTAGGGACAGGACAGGAATAAAGACGCAGATGTAGAGAATAGACTTGAGGACACGGGGAGGGGGAAGTGTAAGCTGGGACGAAGTGACAGCGTGGCATGGACATATATACACTACCAAATGTAAAATAGATAGCTAGTGGGAAGCAGCCACATAGCACAGGGAGATCAGCTCAATGCTTTGTGACCACCTAGAGGGGTGGGATAGGGAGGGTGGGAGGGAGACACAAGAGGCAGGAGATATGGGGATATATGTATATGTATAGCTGAGTCACTTTGTTATAAAGCAGAAACTAACACAACATTGTAAAGCAATTATACTCCAATAAAGATGTTAAAAATAAATAAATAAAGTGGAGGGTGTGGTGTGTGACAGAGCAAGACAGAGATGGGGAGGGGGCAGGAAGGAGAGAGAGAAGGTTGGCAGCACAGAGTATTTGGGATGCAGGTGCAATCGATGTGAATATATGCACCCAGTATACACATACAAATAAGCCAGGAACTACTAAGGGTGAGGGGAATTAGAATTTGTCAAACACTACCTTGTGAGAGCTCTAGATGCACTTATCAAATCAGTCTAAACAACTCAATGAACATTTATAAAACTAAGAAGCATTTTCTCTCACACCCAAGAATCCTAATCTCCTGAGAATCTAACGTGTCCACCCTGTGACCCCTTTGCCACTTCTTCCCTCGAGGAGGCAGAGAGCGGGTTGAACAACTCAACCAGATGAGGTCTGAAATTACGAGTGGATTTGAGTATCACTGCCATTCCTTTCTCCTATTTTCATAAATAATCGTGTTGATTGTACAGAGTCATTTTCAGAACAAGTTGGCATTCTTAACTACACAGCTGGCATAAATGGTTACTCACCCTGGGTTACTATGACTTGCGAAACTGATCTATATGTAGATGTAAAAATCTCCAAAAATATAGCAACATTCTTAAATGGTCACAAACGTGGGCTATGAAAGCACCTCTAGCAGTAAGGGCCACCCTCAGCTAAAAGGTTAATTCTTTTAGCAGCTGAAAAGTCTGCCCTCTCAGGCATAGCTCAAAGCTGAGAACTTAACTACATAAGGCACAGTCTCATTGGACATGCAGAGTAAACAACCTTGTAAAGAATGTCGTGTGAAGAACGGCTACTCAGCGGGGTCAAAGGGGGTGAACATGATAAGGGGTGGAGGCAGTCAAGTGCAAGGCCACTGTGGGATGTAATTTATGGTGCTTTAATAATTTGGGCATGTCCAGTGTTAAGAGAGCTGTTTGCCTGACACAAGGAAGGGACTAGTAAAAGCACCCAATGAGGAGACCTGAGTGGAAGGATGCTAAAAATCCACCCCAGCAAACTAAGGGGATGATGGCAAAAGGGCTCTGCAGGGTCAGCCAGCCTGCTGACCAAAGCTGTCACAAAGGTCAGGCTTGAGGCAACTAAGAAAGAGCTTAATTATCTAGCCGTTGTCATTTGAGTCGGGGCCAAACAGCAGGAGGAGTGTGCTGGACCACCAATTAGGTTAGTTAGGAGGTTGTTCAGTCCAAGATCAGAAACAGAGGTGAGGCAGAGCCTGCAAAGGGCAAACATCAAAGGTCCTCTTGGGCATCAGGGGGTTCCCCTTCCTACTGTGGACCAGGCCGTTCCCATGACCTAACACATCAGTAGGCCTTAATTTCTGGCACCACTGAAATTCTGACCTTCTCGCTCAGAGAGAATGTCATAACCTATGATGCCCACTGAACTTCAGTCAGTACCATTTTAAAATATTTTACTGCCTATTGAGTTTTACCACCAAATCCTATTCTTATGACAATGCTCTTTTTAATAAAACTATGTTATACCAAAAGCATGTTTTTCTAACAGCTGCCATTATCTGAGTTCACCCCATGAACTTCAGGGGCAGGATCACTCCACAAGATATTTCAGGCAGGAAATATGCATCCTGGTCCCCACTTCAGTTATGTGCTGAGAGAAACCCTCATCCATACTCTGAAAATATCCCGAGTCCTCGACAATAACTGAATAACTAAGTATAGTACTAGTACTATGTTGTGCCCTAAATTACACTAAATTACAACGGAGAATTTGGTATATGACAGAGTTTAAGAGAATTTTGGCTACTCAGCTATTCAGAGGGTCTTACTTTTACTGTACTATTAAGTGCAGACACATGTCCATTGGCTAAACACTCTAAACCTGAAACAGATAAACTCTCCCTGAAATACACAAACTCTACCTGAAATACATAAACTCCATACCCAAAATATATAAACAATCCTAGTCAAAAACAATCCTAAAACCTTATAACCTCACTTTTGCTTTTTGGTTGAAAGATATATTCATACTCACCTACAAGATTTCCTAAGATGTTTTGATCTCCTACTTCTGGCCATAAATAAGTGGGCAGTAGAAAATTAATCATCTATTTGGTATTATATATCTTTTTAGTAACTTTGACAATTTATACTGTAAACATTTGGATTTAATTAGTAAAGATTGATTTGTACAATAATAATCATTTTAAAATGTGATGTAATTTATTAAGATTATGCTTAATCTTAAATAATATTAATAATTTAGGATTAATAATTGATAAATAATTATAAACAATGCTTTCATTTTCTATACTTTAGAGTTAGCCAATGTAATGCATCTTACTGTTATGGTAATATAATATGTTGTGTTTTAAAATATACTGTATTTTAAAATATATATGTATTTCTTTCGTTCCTATGAGTATTTTTTCTTCCAGTTTAAAATACGATTCGAGTTTCGTGCTGGTTTGAGGGGAAAGAAAACTCCATGTTGATTCAGTGAATAGGACGTAGATAAGAATAAACTCCCATCATTTTAGCCCTTCATTAAAATTCATCATTTTGGTATTTGTTGGGGTTGGGGGTGGAGGAAGGAGTGGCTCTATCCTCTGCATCACAACAGTTTCCCTTCCAAATGGAGGTATGAAATGCAGCCTGACCCAGGACAATACATGCCACTCGGTGGATTAAAAATTTATAAGATATTTTTCCATCTCTGCTTGGAATACAAATGAACATATTCTTGTTTCATTTAAAGTGATTTCTCACTCAGGGCTGAAGAGATGTGTTAACACCTTAAATTCTATGGGTTTTGCTTTTCTGACTATATTACTCAGGAAATAAGCTAAATAACTAGACTACTTGGCAAGATAGTCATATTCCACATACCAAGCCCAATAATCTCCCTTTACGTAAAGTCCCAGTAGGTTGGAATGACACAGCTTCACCATCATACAAACACCCATACATACACCTGCACCATATCAATGTAACATTTTTCAGTAAAGACTTCATTCCACATTAAGTGTATGTGTGTGTGTGTGTGTGTGTGTGTGTGTGTGTGTGTGTACTTAACACACACTGTGTATAACATAATGGCAATTTCATGTTTCCAAATGGCGATTCATGTTTTCTGCCATCCATGTGGCAGCACCCTGATGGAATTCTGGTGGTGGGTTGGGGGTTTGGTGCATGCCCACAGGAGCACAACAGAAGTCTGGAGCCTGTCTCTTGCCCCATAAATTACCAAGAGAGGAAACATTTTGTGGTGGGTAGTCAGTTAACTTTGTTTAAATACATCAATAGAGAAAATTCTTTTACCCCCTTAAGACAAGGGTTGAAGTTAACCTACAAATACGGGGTTACCTTTTGGAAGATTTGTATTAATTGGATTTGATCTCTGATAGTGTTGATTAACAACACTCCTGCTAATGAGGGCATGTCCCTTCCCCAGGCTCTTCTCTTTCTTACCTTGCCTTGTATTGCTGCAGCTACTGTAAGAGAATGCAATGAGAAATAACTCTGCATATAAATAGATTCAGAAATGACTAAAATTACTGTAATACCTGAGTGATTTTATGCTCAAAGATTTTTGTTAAAAATAAACTATTTTTTTAATGAAAAAAAAGTATTATTCATTCTACCAGGAAAAAAAAAAAAAGAGAGCTTTTAAAATGCGTTAGTAAAAGGATATGGGCAGAAAGCAAAAAAGGAAAAATGTTTAAGACCAAATAAAAATTGAATTCCTATAATCATGTAGCAAGAATGAAACTTAAGCCCCAGGCTCTCAGAGATTAAAGAAAAAGGCTGAGAGTTTCAAGGTGAAGTTCCAATTGAAAAGATATTCAGCTAGCCTTTCTAACCATCTGAGTCAATGAGTGCAACCTCAAATACCCAGCAAAAGGCAACTCTCAGAAGTCAACAATTTTTCTTACAACTAATCTTACACACACATGCTCACACATGCATACACTGTCCCAAGTACATTTAAGCTGTGCTGTCTGAATCATATACCAGTTTCTCTAATCTTTTCATCAAGTCCTTGGAAACAAAAAAAGACACACAATAAAAACACTCTACCTCTGTGATCTCCAATATTATAGGTAAGTTCTAATAAAATTCCATCTGAAATAAACAAAAGGACTTTATACCTAAACATTCTACTTTTTTCAAAGATTTGATTTCTACAGCTAGAATTTTGGAGAGAATTATAGAAGCTCATTTGAACTTAATATGATGTGGCATTTTAATCTGAGAAGGAGAATAACTCAAGAGAATCAGCTGAAAAACTATTAGAATTAATTTTTTAAAAGCTCAGTAAAAATGGTTGCAAGGTATATTTTTAAAGGTCACTTTTCGTAAACCAACACAAACCACTTAGAAAATGTATTGGAATAATAATGCCGTTTACAATAAAATAAAAACATGATACCTACAATAATCCAAAAAATATATATATACAGTTTATGCGAAGAAAAAACAAGGTTTGCTAAGAAATGTAAAAAAAGATAAAAAAGTGAAATGAAATATCATTTCCTTGGGGAAAAAAAGGATTTAGTCTTCTAAAGATGACACTTCTTTCAAAATCAATTTATAAATGTTATGTGACTTAAATTAAAGTCCCAGAGGGATTTAATTTTCTTGGAACTTAGCAAAAAAAAAATGTTTAAATTACCTACAAGAATAAACAGGCAAAAATAAATAAGAAAAAATGGTAAAGAATAGAAATGAAAGAAATTAGTTCAACCAGACCCAAAAACATATCATAAAACTACAAGCATTAAATCTGCAGACAGCACTGAGAAAAACCCTCAACAGTATAGAAAGAAACCCTAATGTATAGAGCAGTTGTCCAACAGAAATGTAATATGAGTCACATATACAATTTACAAATTTTCTAATACCCACACTTTAAAAGGTAAAAAGTGAAATTAATTTTAATAATGTTTATATATTATTTATATATCATTAATACACTATATATCTTATTATATATCATATCTTTTATTATACCCAAAATATTATCCTTTCCACATGTCATAAATATCAAAACATTATTGAGATGTTTTCATTCTTTTGTTGTTGTTCTTCTCAGTGTTTAAAATCCAGTATGTATTTGACACTTACAGCACATCTCAGTTTGGCCCAGCCATATACTGAGGTGCTCAATAGTCACACACAGCCACAGGCTACTGTGCAGGTACAGAGCAAAATAATATGTGATCAAAGGAGTACCATGAATTCAATAAATGGTGTTAAAATAGTCTCTCCTTTTGTTCAAAAAAATTAGTTAATATACATATCTCAAGCAATGAGCAGTATATGCTCTAAGGAGATAAAGAGTTAAATGCTTTTTTTTTTTTGATGAAGTTTTCTTTAATAGCATATTATTTGAGACTCATGATAGTAACAAAAAAATTGGCAAATGGAGGAAATCTAGACAATTTTTTATCCTACTCAGACCGTATTTAATAAATATCAACATTGATGATACAGGCAAGGGCTGTGGGAGCTCAGAGGAATAGGGGGTGGCAAGGACTGCAGTGTGTTGGGGGGTAAAGCATGACACCCTCTCCCTGTACCTCTCCCCTCACTAAGGACTCACACTGTCCCCCTTGGAACCTCTCAGAGGGGATACTTTGTATTTTACTTGGACAAATATAAAATAAGTAAAATTCGAGTTAAATGCTTTAACGAGACAAAATTTACAAACTTGGCACAACCTAAGTGGCCATCAAATGTGTACAGAGAGGAAAATTCTCCAACCTTAAAAGCAACATATGAAGTCTCAAAACATAGTCAATAGATTTGATTAGGTAAAACTGCAGAACTTTTTCATATCTGAAATCAAAAGACAACTGGTAAAAACAAATATTTGCTGCAAATATGACAAACAGGTTTTAAGAATTCTGAGGAGCTCATGCTAATCAAGGTGCAAACCAGTAAGAACCCCAACAGGTAAATGGACAAAGGACAGAAACAGGCAATTTAGAAAAGAAAATAATCAACTAGTGAACAAACAAATGGGAGGAGGGGACCACCTCACTAGTAATCCCAGAAATACAAATTTAAATAAGAAGACGGCTTAAAGCTCCTTCCTTCTTCTAATATCTAACATTCATCTCTGCTATCTTTCCTCGTCTTTGATACAACCTTTGAGGGTGTAGCTATGATTAGCAAATGCTATGACACTGTATCTTCTGCCATTGAAAGAATTCTGTATATAAATAGATTCAAAAGTGACTAAAGGGCTTCCCTGGTGGCGCAGTGGTTGAGAATCTGCCTGCTAATGCAGGGGACATGGGTTCGAGCCCTGGTCTGGGAAGATCCCACATGCCGCGGAGCAACTGGGCCCGTGAGCCACAACTGCTGAGCCTGCGCGTCTGGAGCCTGTGCCCCGCAATCGGAGGGGCCGCGATAGTGAGAGGCCCGCGCACCGCGATGAAGAGTGGTCCCTGCACCACGAGGAAGAGTGGCCCCCGCTTGCCGCAACTAGAGGAAGCCCTCGCACAAAACGAAGACCCAACACAGCTAAAAAATAAAATTAAATTAAATAAATAAATAAAGTAGCTATTAAAAAAAGAAAAAAGTGACTAAAATCTTGGTAATCTCTAAATTATTTAGTGCTCAAAGAATTTTGAGAGAAAGAGAGGGGCAAAAAGAATATCATGGCATATCTGAGTGGACAAGACCTTAGCCATCTGAAAAACAATGAATGAATGAAAATGAATTTTTGTTTTCCAAACTGTCACAATTATAAATATCACAAGTGACCTCAAATGTTTGGCTGCTGCAATGACATATAATATAAAATAGTAAAAAGAATAACGATCAACGGGATAAATTTTAAAACCCATGTCTGTAGCAGTGAAAGAAAAGCATTGGTTAATACACTAAGACTCAACCTTCCCAAATCATAATGAATGTAACAAATGTAAAAATAATACCCACCACGTGCCAAGCACTGTTCTAATCTAATCCTCACAATAACCCTATAATGTAGATATTATTAATATTCCCATTTTACAAACTGGGCATCTTAGGTACAGAGAGTTAAGTAACATTTTTCGGAACACATCGCTAGTAAGAGTATGGATTAATTACTATCCTGCCCATAGGAGACTTAACCACATTCTAAAAAGCAGGCTAAATTTTAGCTAATTAAATATTTAATGAATGCTTATTATGTTAGCATACTGGTTTTAAAGAAGTCCAATTTATGACACAACTGAGTTTAATTTTCTATGCTCAATTAACACACGATACTGTGGAATTCCTTACATATGCCAAGGTACAAAGTGCATTAAAATGATTTTATAAGATTTAAAACAGCTTTATTATATAAGTTTTTGTGGAGTTTTATAGCTGTCTTATCTTTCCTTTGAGGGTTTTGGTGGCTTATATCAACGGCCAAGTCTTTGACCAGAAACAAAAGCTCCTGGCACTAGCATCACTGGAACAATCAATGTATTTTCATTTCCCCCTTAGCTCCAGGAAAGGAGAAAAAGAAAGATCACCTCATTAAGGAAGTGACTACGCCATGGAGACTATCCCACAAAACAAAAGGGGAGATGAAAAGCCTGTTCTGTCCCACTCGTTTGGATTTGGCCTTTCTGACAGCATACTCCAGTGCCTCAAGTCACGGAGAAGAAATTATGATAATTAGGTTGAACAAAAAACTCAAAGCAGAGCGGAGCTGTGGCCACATCCTGGTTTGTGACTAAGAGAGCATACATACTTACACACCCACCCCAACATGCTGCTTCAGACTGGGAGTAATGGCACAATCTATTTGGGGAAGGGAAATCACCTGAGCTAGGGCTCCCCAGCCATCCTGGGCTCCCATGGGAGATGGAAGGGCCTGGATGGTATCCCAGCCCATGCGGTTGCAGAGTGGAAGTCAAGGATGGTTTGTCTCAGGACCTTATCTGAGGGTCTGTCGTGATGGGGTGAAATGACCCCGGGCTCTGGGCTATACAGCAGGTCACGCAGCCTGGGGCTGAAAGGAGGCACACGAGGCCTCAGGTGTGGGGCAAGAGCCAGCAAGGACAAAGCTGGGGCTTGATCAGGCTGACAGAATCCATCATGAATTCACCAGCCACAGACATGAGAACTAAATGCCAAAACTAGGCCAACAATGATGACCTCAGAAATCAAAGGCCCAGGGGAAAGGATAAAGCACCACAGTGGGTCTCAGGCCACTCTCTTGCTGCGACTTCAAGAATATCCAATTCCCACCCCCAACACCATACACCCAGGCTCCATCTTGGAGAAAAGTCTGGAAGGAGAAGACAATCTGTAAGATGTTAGCATTTACCTGAGATTGTCACTATTGTTTTAAGTTCTTGAAGAGGATTAAAATTTTTGTGTTGGGTTATATTTGATTTGTTTAGTATTCAGCAGGAGCGCAAGGAGATGAAGAAATTTACAGAAAAAAATAAATAAGCAACATTTTTGTGTGTGTATCTGAATGTAGTGTGTACCTGTTATTACTTCACTTCAGTAAAATCTCCTATGGCAAAAGGGGATTTGCTTTACAGAGACAGGCTTTATGAAGGAATTTCCTCAAAAGATTGTAATATTGTTGCAGAGAGAGAAAGACAGACAGAAACAGGAAGAGACTGCCTCTGCTTTGGAATTAAACTTTCTTTATGGAAAAACCTGCCATAAGTAAAAGAATTACCTATCTCTTATTACGTGCCAAGCACTGTTCTAAATACTTTCAGGTATTTAGTCCATTTAATTCTCATAATCATACCATGAGGGAGAGGTTTTTTTTATCATTTCAATTTTACAGATTCAAAAAACGAGGGCTGGAAAGGTTAAATAACTCACTGTGGTTGATAAAGCTCTATAGTTTATACTTTTATTGTCTACCTTATGCTATGTTTTGGGCAAATGAGTCACTTCCAGGCTTTCCCACTAGTCCTCTGTTAGCTAAAAGATGCTCACCAAAGATAAGAAGCCTTTACCTTGCACTGGATGCCACCCTTCTGACTGACCTGTCCTCTGAGCTCCAGGACCTGCCTGCTCGGTGCCTCTACTTGAATGTGCCACCATCACCTCCAGCTCAGAATGCCCCAAGGGGAACACAGCCTCTTCCTCCCAGAATCACTCCTCTTTTTGTATTTTCCATTTCTAATTGGCACCAGAATCTTCTTGAGTCACATCTGGAGTCAATCCTAGAACCATCTTTTCTTTCTCATCCTCCAAATCTAATCTGTCATCAGGTCCTGAAGATGAGACCTCCCTATAATCCCTCAAATTCTGCCTCATCTCTCCTCTCAGTTCATCTTAGTGGTTAAGAACATAGGCTCTAGAGCAATAGCTACTAGAAATATGACCTTGAACAATGTCTTAGCGCAGGCTGCTACAACAAAAATACCAAAGATAGTATGGCTTAAACAACAAAAATTTATTTCTGACAGTTCGGGAAGCTGGACGTCTGAGATCAGAGGGCCAGCATGGTTAGGATCTTGGTGAGAGCCCATTTCCTGCTTTACATACGGCTGTCTTCTTGTTGTATCCACACATGGTGAAGCTCTGCTTTCCTCTTCCTCTTATAGGGGCAGTAATCCCATCATGGGGGCTCTATCCTATAACCTTTCTACACTTAATTATCTCCCAAAGACCCCACCTCCAAATACCACCAGATTAGCAATTAGGGCTTCAACATATGAATTTTGAGAGAACACAGATATTCAGTCCATGGTAAGTGGTTTATTTAACCTTTCTTTGCCTGAGCTTCTTCATCTATAAAATAGGGATAAATAATAGTACCTATTGCTCAGGATTGATATAAGGATTAAATCATATCTGTAAAACACTTGGGACAGTGCCTCTTACATAATAGATATAAGTTTTCATCATTCCTACTCACACTCTTTTTCATTATCCCATAGTGCTATGACTGAGGTTCAGCTCTCTTCACCTTTCACCTGGAAATATTGCAATATACTCATAGCTACTTCCAAAGTCCTCCTTCCAACCCTACACTTCTCCAATCCAACATGCATATTGCTATAACTAAAACAGAAGTTGGATGCTGTCAGTAGATAATTCCCCAACACCAGCAAGATAAAGGAGAAACCCTTTAATACGACAGGCAAGGCCCCCAATGACCCAGCCCCAGACACTCTGAGCCCCCATGCCTCTCATACTATGCTGTAGCCCTACTGAATTACTCATAGCTCATTGAAAACACTAGCATATTATTTGATTCCTTAATTTTGTTCACACTCCACCTTCTGCCTGACATATTTTCTCCTCCCAACCCCATCCTTATCTCAGCACACCTAGAAAGTTCCTAGTTATTTCTAAAAACTGAGTTCATATGTCATTTTCCTATAGAGAATATCCTGCTTCTTCCCTCCCCCACATCTTCTACCTAATTTGGAAATAGAAATAACCACTTTTGTGTCACAACATACTCCATACACAGTACTTACCTTAGACTTTGCAAACTAGGGATCCTATGCTAAGCCCAGTACTCTATAAGGTCCTACTCTGTCTTTCATCCATCTGACTGTGACCTTCTCCATGGGGCAAGGTATCAGGGGAAAAGTACAAGGACTTGAGCACCCAAAGTCTATGTCTCCCCACCTTCTAAACCCAATAGCTGGGATCCTATTATTTCCTGCCCAATGGCTCTGAGCCCTCTTCCAGGGCTTATAAAGGCCTATTCCCTGGCCTAACTCCCAAGTGTAGACCATGACACCAGTATACTCACCCGTTGGCTATAGGTATCACCAAGGGGCAGATATCTGGAGTAAGGGCTCCAAGAATTGGAGGCAGGTAAATTACGAATGGAGCTTGGACATGGAGTTTGAAGTGTTCACACATGCATGCAAGGTTCTTCCTGGTATAGGATAAAGCCAGAAATGGGAAGAGAATGGGATTGGGAGAACCATCTGTACTCCTGTCTGAAAATGTTAAAAGCAGGCCTATGTAATTTCTGTCTACAAAGCTTTAGTGTTAACCATTTAACCTTATGAATACTTCTACAGTGTGCAAGAGCTAATATAGTCTTATCTCATTTACTCTTCACTGAAATAAAAAGAAAAATCAAAGTACAGTGGATTCTCATTATTCATAGTAGTTTTGTCCCATAAAGTTGCTTGGAACTCTGAGTTAGTGAGTACTAAACCATTGCTCCTAGGGGAAACACAGGGTTAGGTTCCTATAAGCCTCTGGTCACAATATTCATCAACCAGTCAATACATAACCTTGTTTTATGTGTGTTTCTGTTTAAAGACCCCTTTTAAAATATATATTGGCGGTTCAGTAACATTGAACTCACAGCCAACAGCACTATAACTCATGCCTGAATGAAGCTTATCTAACACACGTATTTTGTCTGTTAGTACATTATAGCCTTTTTGTATTTAGATGCAGTAGACAGCCCTTACATTTTACAAAAATGTAAAAAACATGGCACTAAATAGACCACAAAAAAGACACATTTACAGTATGAGAGCTGAAACAATGAGGCAGGGTGTCATCTTGCTCTACTTCAGCAGGGAACATGTAGGTTGGGCAATTCACATTTTTGTCACTCTGTGCATGTTTGCAAATGACTTGTAAAACTGCTGTGAGTATTAATTTGGGGGTTACAGTAAATTTAACTAGTAGGCAAAGTCATAAATACAGAATCTGCAAATAATGAGGACTGAATGCAACTGGGAGTTCTGGATCTCCTTCCTGGGGATTCACCCCACCATGGTCCAAGATCCTAGGGATGTATGGAGTCCAGAAAGGGAAGCCAGTACTGCTTCCATACCCAAAAGGAACAGAGCCTTGACTCATTGGCTGATACAGTCTACATGTATTTACTAAGTGCCTGTTATGAGCCAGACTGTGCTAAGTACCAGCGACTGAGAGTCCGAGTTTGTTCTGATGAAAGACTTAGACGAATGGAGGAGACAGACTTTAACAATAACATTAGTAAATATGTAATGACAAACTGAGAGAAATGCTCTGGAGAAAAGAAACATTGTTCTATAGGAGCTTTTACAAAGTACCCTCCCAGACTGGGGATGTCACAGACACAGCAGGTGGCCTGCACAACAGCCTCTTCTCTCTCTTCCTAGCTGGTAGAGTTGTCATTCTGCGTGTGCCCTTCCGTGGGAATCAGGAGGGGGACCCTAGAGTGACCTAAGTGCAAGTCCTTAATGGTTTATGTCAACAAGTATGATTCTCCTTCTAGCAATTACTGCAAATATGCAATATGCATATATTCATGTAGGGCAAGAGACATGAAGATAAGACTACTGGGGTCAGAAGGACCTTTAGATGGTGGAGAGTAAGACATGGGGATCACCTTCCTCCCCACAAATACATCAAAAATACATCTACATGTGGAACAACTCCTACAGAACATCTACTGAATGCTGGCAGAAGACCGCAGACTTCCCAAAAGTTTTATTTTTCTTTCTTTTTTTTCTCCCTTTCCTCTGAGCTGTGTGGCTGACAGGGTCTTGGTGCTCCGGCCGGGTGTCAGGCCTGAGCCTCTGAGGTGGGAGAGCCAAGATCAGGACATTGGACCAGCAGAGACCTCCTGGCCCCAGGTAATATCAATCGGCAAGAGCTCTCTCAGAGACCTCCGTCTCAACGTTAAGACCCAGCTCCACTCAACGACTAGCAAGCTCCAGAGTTGGACATCCCATGCCAAACAACTAGCAAGACAGGAACACAACACCACCCATTAGCAGAGAGGCTGCCTAAAATCATAATAAGTTCACAGACACCCCAAAACACACCACCGGACACGGTCCTGCCCACCAGAAAGACAAGATCCAGCCTCATCCACCAGAACACAGGCACCAGTCCCCTCCACCAGGAAGCCTACACAACTCACTGAACAAAACTTACCCACTGGGGTCAGGCACCAAAAACAATGGGAACTACAAACCTACAGTTTGCAAAAAGGAGACCCCAGGCACAGTAATTTAAGTAAAATGAGAAGACAGAGAAATACTCAGCAGTTGAAAGAGCAAGGTAAAAACCCACCAAACAAATGAAGAGAAAATAGGCAATCTACCTGAAAAAGAATTCAGAGTAATAATAGTAAAGATGATCCAAAAATCTTGGAAATAAAATGGAGAAAATAGAAGAAAGTCTTAACAAGGACCTAGAAGAACAAAAGAGCAAACAAACAATGATGAACAACACAATAAATGAAATTAGAAATTCTCTAGAAGGAATCAGTAGCAGAATAACTGAGGCAGAAGAATGGATAAGTGACCTGGAAGATAAAATAGTGGAAATAACTATCACAGAGCAGAATAAACAAAAACGAATGAAAAGAATGGAGGACAGTCTCAGAGACCTCTGGGACAACATTAAACACACCAACATTTGAATTATAGGGGTCCCAGAAGAAGAAGAGAAAAAGAAGGAGACTGAGAAAATATTTGAAGAGATCATAGTTGAAAACTTCCCTAATATGGGAAAGAAATAGTCAAGCAAGTACAGGAAGCACAGAGAGTCCCATACAGGATAAATCCAAGGAGAAACACACCAAGACACATATTAATCAAACTATCAAAAATAAAATACAAAGAAAAAATATTAAAAAATATTAAAAGCAGCAAATAACATACAAGGGAATCCCCATAAGGTTAACAGCTGATCTTTCAGCAGAAACTCTGCAAGCCAGAAGGGAGTCACAGGACATATTTAAAGTGATGAAAAGGAAAAACCTACGACCAAGATTACTCTATCCAGAAAGGATCTCATTCAGATTCCACAGAGAAATTAAAACCTTTACAGACAAGCAAAAGCTAAGAGATTTCAGCACCACCAAACCAGCTGTACAACAAATGCTAAAGGAACTTCTCTAAGTAGGAAACACAAGAGAAGGAAAAGACCTACAATAACAAACACAAAACAAGTAAGAAAATGGTAATAGGAACATACATATCGATAATTACCTTAAATGTAAACAGATTAAATGCTCCAACCAAAAGACATAGACTGGCTGAATGGATACAACAACAAGTCCCGTATATAAGCTGTCTACAAGAGACCCACTTCAGACCTAGGGACACATACAGACTGAAAATGAGGGGATGGAAAAAGATATTCCATGCAAATGGAAATCAAAAGAAAGCTGGAGTAGCAATTCTCATATCAGACAAAACAGACTTTAAAATAAAGACTATTACAAGAGACAAAGAAGGACACTACATAATGATCAAGGGATCATTCCAAGAAGAAGATATAACAATTGTAAATATTTTTGCACCCAACATAGGAGCACCACAATACATAAGGCAAATGATAACAGCCATGAAAGAGGAAATCAACAGTAACACAATCATAGGAGGGGACTTTAACACTCCACTTGCACCAATGGACAGATCAACCAAAATGAAAATAAATAAGGAAACACAAGCTTTAAATGATACATTAAACAAGATGGACTTAATTGATATTTATAGGACATTCCATCCAAAAACAACAGAATACACTTTCTTCTCAAGTGCTCATGGAACATTCTCCAGGATAGATCATATCTTGGGTCACAAATCAAGCCTTGGTAAATTTAAGAAAATTGAAATCTTATCAAGTAACTTTTCTGACCACAGTGCTATATGACTAGATAACAATTACAGGAAAAAATCTGCAAAAAATACAAATACATGGAGGCTAAACAATACACTACTTAATAACCAAAAGATCACTGAAGAAATCAAAGAGGAAATAAAAAATACCTAGAAGTAAATGACACAGAAAACATGACAACCCAAAACCTATGAGATACAGCAAAAGCAGTTCTAAGAGGGAAGTTTATAGCAATACAATCCTACCTCAAGAAACAAGAAAAATCTCAAATAAACAACCTAACCTTACACCTAAAGCAATTAGAGAAAGAAGAACAAAAAAACCCAAAGTTAGCAGAATGAAAGAAATCATAAAGATCAGATCAGAAATAAATGAAAAAGAAATGAAGGAAACGATAGCAAAGATCAATAAAGCTAAAAGCTGGTTCTTTGAGAAGATAAACAAAATTGATAAACCATTAGCCAGACTCATCAAAAAAAAAAAAGGGAGAAGACTCAAATCAACAGAATTAGAAATGAAACAGGAGAAGTAACAACTGACACTGCACAAATACAAAGGATCATGAGAGATTACTACAAGCAACTATATGCCAATAAAATGGATGACCTGGAAGAAATGGACAAATTCTTAGAAAAGCACAACCTTCTGAGACTGAATCAGGAAGAAATAGAAAACATAAACAGACCAATCACAAGCACTGAAATTGAAACTGTGATTTAAAATCTTCCAACAAACAAAAGCCCAGGACCAGATGGCTTCACAGGTGAATTCTATCAAACATTTAGAGAAGAGCTAACACCTATCCTTCTCAAACTCTTCCAAAATATAGCAGAGGGAGGAATATTCCCAAACTCATTCTACGAGGCACCATCACCCTGATACCAAAACCAAGCAAAGAAAACTGGACAGCTACATGTAAAAGAATGAAAATAGAAAACATCTTAACACCATACACAAAAATAAACTCAAAATGGATTAAGGACCTAAATGTAAGGCCAGACACTATAAAACTCTTATAGGAAAACATAGGCAGAACACTCTATGACATAAATCACAGCAAGATCCTTTTTGACCCAGCTCCCAGAGAAATGGAAATAAAAACAAAAATAAACAAATGGGACCTAATGAAACTTAAAATCTTTTGCACAGCAAAGGAAAATATAAACAAGATGAAAAGACAACCCTCAGAATGGGAGAAAATATTTGCAAATGAAGCAACGGACAAAGGATTAATCTCCAAAATTTACAAGCAGCTTATGCAGCTCAATATCAAAAAAAGAAACAACCCAATCCAAACATGGGCAGAAGACCTGAATAGACATTTCTCCAAAGAAGACATACAGATTGCCAACAAACACATGAAAGGATGCTCAACATCACTAATCATTAGAGAAATGCAAATCAAAACTACAATGAGGTATCACCTCACACCAGTCAGAATGGCCATCATCAAAAAATCTACAAACAATAAATGCTGGAGAGGGTGTGGAGCAAAGGGAAGCCTCTTGTACTGTTGACGGGAATGTAAATTGATACAGCCACTATGGAGAACAGTATGGAGGTGCCTTAAAAAACTAAAAATAGAACTACCAAACGACCCAGCAATCTCACTACTGGGCCTATACTCTGAGAAAACCATAATTCAAAAAGAGTCATGTACCACAATGTTCATTGCAGCTCTATCTATAATAGCCAGGACATGGAAGCAACCTAAGTGTCCACTGACAGATGAATGGATAAAGAAGATGTGGCACATATATACAATGGAATATTACTCAGCCATAAAAAAGAAATGAAATTGAGTTATTTGTAGTGAGGTGGATGGACCTAGAGTCTGTCATACAGAGTGAAGTAAGTCAGAAAGAGAAAAACAAATACCATAAGCTAACACATATATATGGAATGTAAAAAAAAAAAAAATGTTTCTGATGAACCTAGGGGCAGGACAGGAATAAAGACGCAGATGTAGAGAACGGACTTGAGGACACGGGGAGGGGGAAAGGTAAGCCGAGATGAAGTGAGAGAGTGGCAGTGACATATATACACTACCAAATGTAAAATAGATAGCCAGTGGGAAGCAGCCACATAGCACAGGGAGATCAGCTCGGTGCTTTGTGACCACCTAGAGGGGTGGGATAGGGAGGGTGGGAGGGAGACACAAGAGGGAGGGGATATGGAGATATATGTATACATATAGCTGATTCACTTTGTTATATGGCAGCAACTAACACAACGTAAAGCAATTATACTCCAAGAAAGATGGTTAAAAAAAATAAAATAAGGTTAGAGATTTAACCAAAAAAAAAAAAAAAGACTACTGGGGTCAGATCTGTGAAATACTTTCTTGCTTTTATACAGAGATATGTACCAAGAACCAGACCCTCTTCTTTCACTGTATATGTCCCATGGCAGACAACGTGGATGCATGAGGAAAGCTAAAATGACACAATGAAGATGGTAGAAAATAGATGATGCCATCATCGAGGAGAATTAAGCAATCTTCGAGTCTCCCCTCCTCCTGCCACCAGGATACCCTCACATACCCCTTATATAAGATAATAATTTGGCCTCATTACTTAAGCCAAAGGCAGTTTCTCCACCTAATTCCAAATGACCATTCACATCTAAGTCTATTATGAGAATTTATAGTCCTAGAGATGTGGAACATAATCCCCTATTTAAACTACACAAGAATGGGGGGAAGGGTGGGGATTAGAGAAGACTTCTCTGGAAAAGTGATGGTTAAATTAACATCTAGTGATGAGAAGGTATCATGATGAAGGAATGTGGTAGGCCATATCCAGTCTAACTGAAACTTGAATAAACCCAGAAACACAACTAGTACAACCAGAAATTCCTTTTACAATTATAATGTAGGCCCTTGAATTCTGATGTTTGCTGCCCACCTTCGCATCCAACCTAAAAGAGGCAGTGGGCCCTATTCAGTCATCCAACTCCCTGGGTTTCCCTCCTGCACAAGAGAAGGACCAGATCATTCATACTATCGTGTAATTTTGATCTACATTTGCTAGATCACCAAATAAACAAATGAAAGATACATATAATAAATAAAGTGAAAATAACCTAAGCTGAGTTCAAATCCACATTTTGCCAATCCTCAAATCTGTGCTCTAGACTCCAGTAGGAAAGAGCCGTCTAGGAAGAGAGCACAATACAAGCAAAGAACCTGTGGCAGAAGGAAACCTAATGGCTTTAAGAATCTGAAAGAGGGAGAGAGTTGAGATGTGGAGGGACGTGAACAGTCTAGACAATGCAGGGTCCTGTAAGCCAAGTTAAGAATTTGTGTCACTGTTCTAAAAGCAATGGAAAGCCATTGAAAGGTTTTAAACAGGGGTAATACCAACAGACTTGCATTTTGAAAATATTATTCTGGCCACAGTGTTGAGAAAGGAATGGAAGAGGGGAATAGTGGATACTGGTCATCAAGTTAGGAGGCTTATACATTCATTCAGAAGGATGTTGGTAACTTGGATGAGGGAGATAACAGGAGAAAGAGAAGTAGGCAGATTTGGGAGAAGTTTAGGTAGTAAAATCAAAAAGACTTCTTGATATACTGGATATGCACCAGGGGAGGTGTGAAAAGTATCGACTCCTTGGCTTCTGACTCGCTTAACTGATGGATGATGGTACAATGCAGAGAAAAGAGAAAGCCTTGAAATATAGACCGTGAGTTCAGTCTTAGACACGTTGAATTTAAGATGCTTTGCAAATGTCAAGTAGGTAAATGGAAATAATAATCGAGCTCAGAGGAGAGTTTTGGGCTGGAGATACAAGTTGGAAAATCATCTGTACAGAGATGACACTTGAGGCCATGGATCTGTATCAGTCACAATTTTTTGGTTGCAAGAATTAGAAATCCTCCTTGGCTAGCTTAAACAAACAAAAAATGTGATAATAAATAAAATAATTTAATACAAGGAAATATGGTATAGCTCTCAAAAAAAGGTTTACGCTTAGGAAGGGAAGTACCAGGCCAGCTCTGGGGACTGAGGCAGTGGAAATCAATGAACAGTAACTTCAGAGTTCACACCATAGGAATAATTCAGCCCCCAATTTTTTCCATCCTCTAGCATTTGAGATAAATATTCCCAGAAGTGAAATTCTAATTTGCTGTTCAGGAAAGAGCAGGGAACTTTCACCAGTGGTCCCATTAAGACCATACACAATGGCTGTGGGGAGGTGCTTCCTCCCCACGGAAAAAAAAAAAAAAAATAGGGGTGAGTTGGCACCAAAAGAAGGAGTAAGAGATATTGGATCAGTAAAATCAGCAGAGTTCCACTAAAGATGTAGATAAGAGTGCTCAGTGAAAAGAGAGAAGAGGTTAGGTCCAAAGCTTGAGGAATTCCAACATTCAATGGCTAGAGAAAGGAAGAGGCAAAAGGTTGTGGTCAGCAAAGTAGAGGGAAACCAGGAGGGAGCTGCTTCATCAGAGCCAAGAGGGAGAATGCTTCCAGATGGAGGGCATGCCATGAGTAATTAGATAAAAGGAGGACTGAAAACTGTCACTGGCTTTAGTGACAGAGAAGTCACAGGTGACTTTAATGAGAGCTGGTTTGGTGGCATGATGAGGCAGAAGCCAAAATGAGGAAAATGGAAGGTGAGGAAATGACAACCGTGCACATACACAAATTTAAAAAGTTAGGTCTTGAAGGGGATGAGATGCTCGTAGCAAAGGATCTGAGTTGAAGGAGATGTTCTCAAAAAAATTTTTTACTGCTTAAATCTGGATGAGAAGGCTAGAGCTGAGCCATCACAGCTAAACAGGTAAGCTTGAAAGGGGATAATTATGGAACGTTCTGAGGATAGGAAGCCCTGGCCTGTGCCAGGAGAAAGAACACCTCCTAATACAAAAGGGGAAGAGGAGGGGAGGGGCTGAGAAGGTGGGACTCATCTAAGGCTCCTAATTGATCTGCGATGTCCTGTGCGGAGGGTCGGGGCCGAGGTCCAAGTCTTCCCACAAGCCATCTGTGGAATTTCAAAAGAGAATGAGTCCATTCCTGGAAATTAACCTCAGCCAAGAATGACCCAGGCTTGGATTCCCAAGGCTTTGAGAGCCCCATCTCCACCACATCCTGGGCATCAGCCAAGTGAGGAATGCTGTGTCAGAGATGATTCAATGTCTGCCCTTACACACCCGGTCTCCACTCTTCTTTACTCTTAGGAGACTCTCATCCCCTAGATGAAAAACAATTTTCCTTTTCATCCTCTGAAAAGCAAATTGTCTCAGTATGTCTCCTTTAGCAGATAGTCAAGCTACACACCATCCTCCCAGATGGTCATGCAGGAGAGGCATTCCCATAGACTTCTGGTCATATTCTTTATCCTGCTGCCCTACCAAAGTGCATCAACCCTACTTGCCTCCTTAGTATGGGCAGTTAAATTGGGGCAGGGAGAGTGGGACTATGGCCACCTTTGGGAAAAGGGAGCTACCTTCCATGCCTAAAAAACAGTATACTCTCCTCAGAGTAACAAAGTCATATTTCAGCCCTTCACCAACAGATCACAAGTTACATTGTCAGCAGAACATCCATTTAGACATGTCTTTTGTTTTCCCCTTCTAGGCAGGAACTAAGTCTTCCTGTCTTTCCATCTCCAGGGTCTAACACAATGTCTGCCACATAGCAGGTCCAAAGAAACTCTTATTCCATTCAACTGATAGTGCATGGACAGGTACACAAGTCTTTATTCAAGAACTATCCTGCCTCCCAGCTACAGGAGATCCTTAGTTTAGAAAGGTTCTAGAGTCCTTTGTTGAGGTGGTCTGCAATAGAATACAATTCTGAGCAAGATATTTAGAGGACTCAATAAAATCCAGCCTTTCTGCTCAGCCTTCTAAAGCTATCATATGCTAAATTTCAGTATCAGATCTTGGCCTAGTACAAGTATATTTTAGCTTTCTTTTTTCCTGCTAAAAGGTAAAGAAATATCTTCCTTTTTCAGTGGTAATAAACTGCCCCCCAATCTCTCTAGGAAATTATGCATGTCTATTTTAAGTGTGTAGGGAGGACCAGCCACCTGTTACGAGACCGGGCACAGCTATGTGGTCTCCCCTATGTTTCAGCATCACATTGCTTCCCCATAACATTGCACAGCCCAGTTACTGCCTGAAGGAGAGCAACCCCCTCAAATAACAGCTTGGCATGTCGCCATGCTTGTCCCTAAAAGGCCCACTGTCTCCATGAAAGCTGTTACTCCCTGTTAGCCCAGGTTATCAGACTCTGTTAATAATTCTAAACAATGGAAACCCCAAATAGGGATTACAGTCCTTAGAGCTAATTCAGTCTCCACAGTTGCTAGATTATTTATTTTTAGCCTTGCTTCATTCTCTAGCTCAGGCACAATGATCTTTGTAAAATGTCTTAAGAACCTTACAGTAAATAAAAATGATAAATGTTGACCTTCATGGTCTCTTTCCAACCTTAAAAAATATATGATTCGTTTCCTCTCAAGACTTCACATTTTCAAGGTCCAAGAAGGCTTAAGTAACAAACCAATGTAAAGAGCAGGTAATGGGCCCTGATAAATGCCCTGAACTGAAAGACTAGCCAAAAGGAAAAAAAAGTAAGAAAATTTAATAAAGCTGCAAATATATTTATAGTTGTCATCAGAGATGGCAGGAAGCCTCAAAAACTGCCCTTGAGAACAACTCAAAACTTAGCAGGTTGTTAACACAAGCAGATATCATTTCTTGCCTTCCGCAAACTGTTCTTTCAGAAAGTCAGTGGTTTTAACTTCACTATTCCAAGCTTCAAGATGAGGCACTAGGCAGCCAGCTGTCCCCAATGCACTGTACTATCAAGACCTGGGTTTGCTAAAGGTGTACAGATTGTTAGCAGCCAAAGGGTGAACTGTATTCTGGCCAAACATTCAGCCTGGCAATAAGAAATGTATTTTCATCTCTTCCCAGCACAAAAGGAAGTTTTACCTAGAAACTGGACAGAACAGATAATCAAATCTATTTTTAGCTCCTGGACTCTCTTCCCACAGACTCTGTATCTTCCCTCCAGCCATCTTCCTGGCCTACCTTCCCCTTAGATATTCTGGGACCACTTCCATAGCTACCATTTTCATTCTACCTTTTTGTGTCTACTGAAAATAAAATTTCCCGAGACATGGAACAATTCCTCTGAAATTCCCACAGCATCCTTTCTTTGCTGTTCTTCCTGCTTCCATTTTCCTGCACCTCTTACACTCAAAATCTATGCCTAATACCTCAGATATGGGGACATCTTTTAGTCTTTGCCCTTCAACTTCCTCCATCATCATGTTTTTTGTACACAGACTACTTAAAATACTCACTAATGGGAAGCTCTTATGGAACTCAATAAAACTAGTAAAATTATCCACTGTTTACACTAAGTTTTCCCACCCAAAGCCTGGTGGGATATAGGATGGGAGAATATTTGTCCTTTTGGTCCCTTGTCAGGTCAAGAATGAAATCACAGGCTTACTAACCAGTCCTTTAGTAGGCTGATCTGTGTTCTTTGTTTAGAATCATCATTATGACACCCAGAACACTGAGTCATTTTTCTTTCATAATTTTTATTTAAAGAGCTAGAAAAATACATAGTGATTTTCATTTGGCAACTGATAGAAATGACTAATATTATAAATTCTATGTATTTTTGTTTCAATAAAGCAGACAGTTCTCTTGCTGTTTTTTGATACAGTACATACTCAAAGGGCTAATGAGCTTGATGTTTAATCCACTGACATCATCTAGTTTGGCATTTTTAATCATTTTGTATATGTCTTTGGTCCAGGGAGAGCATGATTTTCTATTTTCCAGGTTTTAAAGTTCTGTTTCCCTAAAGCACTAAAGAGTCAATAACTTAGAAGGGAAAAGTTTGCCACAGCATCTTACTAATGAAGAGGATCTCAGCTGTTTCCAGAATGTTCTTTACAGTGCGATACATCAGGGTAAGTGTTCCACTTCTCAGTAAGTACGTAAACGGAGCCTAGTCTTATTATCCTAAAAAACAGCATTCTATATTTCCCTCTTTCTGTTTCCAGACTTCAGTGTGTAATGACATTGTATACAAATCTGCCCTTTTATCATGAGGCCAATTTCCTCCCTATTAATTAACCTCAACACTAATTAGGTTATTTAAGACCTATTTGTAGAGTTTACAGAAAATAACAACATATCCATTATGTCAGTAATCAAAGCCAAACAAGATTGGGAAGATGCCAGGGATCAAAACTCATCAGTAGATTCAGAGACAAGGAGAAAAGGGTGCTGCAACTTCAAAAACCTTTGCGTGATAGTGTTAGCAGCCACTTGCTTATTTTTAAGAGCCATTTCAGAAGGAATCATGGGAAGAATAAACTGAAGGAGGATGTCATAGCCATAAGCCAGTGTCACTCCACCTTGATCCTTCAATCTATCCGCCCTCCACCCTTCACCCTTCCCAAATCACAGAACCCATGAGGCAGGTGGACTTGTCTAGCTTACCAAAAATACCTCATTTGCCCAGACCAGGAAAGAGAAAAGACAACTGCTGCTCATGTTTACTGAGTATCCAATCGATCGTGGTGCAGATTTTAAAGAAATTCCTTCCCTTGGTGAGACATAAAGCATGATGTCTAAGCAGGTTGATGTGATCAATCAGGTGGTATTACCTAATAGTCCTGGGGTTGGCTTGCCTTCTCATTTCCAGTACAGGACAGGATAGGGTAGGGAACTATAGAAACTACATTTCAAATCCCACCCTCTTTGAACCCTTTGCAAAAAAAAAAAAAAAAAAAAAAAAGTTCCCTGTACCACCACCCACCCCCAGATATCAATGCTAATCAATTCCAAGTGCTTACTTACCACTCTGCTAAGATCCGCAAGGCAAACACGAATAGTATAAAATATGGTCCCTACTGGCCCTGACTTGGCATTATAGGGGAGCGGGGAGGTGTGCTACCCTATACCCTTGGTTTCGGCCTGCTCCCCTGTTTCTAATATCCCTAGGGCATTCCTTCTAGGTTCCTTCCTCTAACATCACGCAGTCACAACCACTGATTATTCAGAGGAGTTCAGCACACGCAAGTCAGATGCGTGGCCAGAGAGTGAGGGGATTTCACACAAGTCATATTCCACTGAAGTACCACAATGCTTGCACTTTCACATTGTACGGTCAGCACAGCTCAGATTTAATTAAACCACTCAATTGCACCGTTACCATTTTTGGTGACAGCTCAGGTGTAGATATATTAAGCATAATTCTTCCCAGGCACTGCTGGTCAGCACTCTCCTTAATGCCCTTTTGTCTTCTGTAGCCTCATTCTAAAGCCCTGAACTTTTAGCTTATAAATGATTAGTACCTACACACTTCCACTTCCAATTCCCAAGTCAAATTACCATCTTTAGCCTTTTCTGGATTTCTCAGGAGTAATAGGTCTCTTCCATTGGACCATAATTCCTCCCCCTTTTAACTTTAATCAAAACTGCAATTGACATCCCAACCTCATTCCTCACAGCTGACTTCTCTATAGCTCCTCTCTCACTGGCCTGGACATAAGTTTTCCCTCTCTCCACAGATGCTGGACACTGCATCCTATTTTCTCCACACCAGCCTCTTACTGAACAGTTCCCAGCTTTTTCCTCCAAACTCTGTGTTTCTCTAGTTTCTCTGTTTGCTGTTGGAATCCTTTTCTCCCATTCATTCATTCATTCATTCATTCAACAACTGTTTATTGAGCACCAGCTATGTGCCAGGAACTGTTCTGGGGGCTTGAGGTACATCAGTGAACAAAACAGATTGAGATCCCTGCCTTTGCAGGGCTTACATTCCAGGAGGTAGAGACAAAGAAATTTAAAAATGAGTATCCTACTTAACTGTCACTAGGTTATGGTTAATACCTTAGAAAAAGAAAAAGTAGATCAGGGCAAAAAGAACAGGAGTGTGATGGGGGTAACTTCATGGAGGAAGACTTGAACTTGACAAGGGAGTTAGCTAAGTAGATTTCTTGGGAAAGAACATCCAAGAAGGAAAAACAGCCAGCTCAATCAAAGGCTCTCAGGCAGAAGGGTAGGCCCTGCCTGGAACATTCAATAAACAATGTGGTGGCCAGTGTGTCCAGAGCAGTGTGGGTGAGGGGAAGAGGAGGGATCAATGACCCCCCTCCCTTGAATATCACCTGCCCGTCTCTACTTGCTGATGAACTCAGTGTCTCAGACTCAAAGCAGAATCACATCTCTTTAAACCCTCACAATATGCATCTGTGTATAGGGAGTTCTCATACATTTAAAAAAGTAGTTGCTCCAAGTTAAGAAAAAAAATCTTGACACAGACTACTTTGCATCACCTCCTCCAGAAGTGGGCTATCTTCTTAAACTTACAACACTCACATTTCTGGGGAGTGTGGAATATCCTTCTTCTGAAATGAACAGAGTATTTGTCCCATAGTTTGCACTAGGAGAAGGCAGAGCCTGAGTGGGAAACACGTGAAGAAAATGGGTGAGCCACCAGGCAAGAGAGATGAGGGGCAAAGCGATTTTCCTCTCCCACTGAAATGACTCAGCCCTTCTCTACCCCTTCCAGACACCCCTAACAAGTTTGTACAGTCCACAAACATTAGAAAGATTGCAAGCATCTTGTAGTAGACAGTGTTGCGAACATTTGCATGAGTGTTTTTTTAAAAAAATATTTATTCATGCACTAAGCAAATATTTATCACACATTATCCTGTGCTGACAAAGACAAGCAAAACATGGCCCTGAACCTGAGGAACTCACAGTCTCTCTAGGGTGAAAAATCAACACATAAGCAGAACATAAATTAATAAATCCTCTTACCTTTATGTGCAGGAGTTCTAAATCAGGGTGCTCTTTAGACTTCACCTCTGGAGATGTTGTTAAGCATACACCCTGATCCTATCATGGAACCTCTAACCCATTGTTTTTTAATATTCACTGCATGCACTATGGAATCACCTGAAGAGTCTTCAATATAAGACTGCCTGGGTCCCAGCCCAGAAATTCTCTTTTAATTGTTCTGGGATGTAGCCTGAGCATAAGAATTTTTAAGCTCCCTATGTGATTCTAATGTTTAGCCAAGGTTGAAAACCACTTGTGAGCCTGAATAATTGTCCAAAGATATCCATGTCATAATTCCCAAAACCTGTGAGTCAGTCAGTGGTAAGAGAGGTAATGATGGAAGAAAGAGGTTAGACTGCTACAAGGAGGGGCCATGAGCCAAGGAATAGAGGTGGCCTGTAAAAGCTGGAAAAGGCATGGAAACAGATTGTCTCCTGAATCCTACAAAGGGAATGCAGCCTTACTGACACCTTGATTTTAGACTTCATAAATGTAAAAGAAAAAGATTTTGTTGTTTTTAAGCCATTAAGTTTGTGGTAATTTGTTATGGCAGCAATAGGGAATGAATATATCACTGCTCTAACCCAGTAGGGTCTGGAATGGAATCCAGGTATTGGATATTCATGTATGTGTGTGTATTTTAAGTTCCCCAGGTAAATCAAAATGTATGTTCCCATTTTAAAACTACCAAGGGAAGAATAATATCTCTCCCATCTCCTTCCTGTCCCCCACTGGTGTGCTAGTAAAAGATGGACACACAAGCCTAGGAGGGAGGGAGGAGCATGGTAGGATGGGGAGCACTGATTTGTAGAATCTACCTCTGTCTCTGGTATAAATACTCCCACCATGACCGAGTTCAAGCTTAAGAGCTCACTTCCAAATTTCCTGAAAATTTAACAATGGTCTCTCAGAAACTGGTACAAACTGGCCTCGGTATATCACAGAAAATCACAGGTAGAGCACTGGGGAAAAGACAGAGCAGATCTCAAGACCTGCTTGATCTGAGCCCATCTGAGGCCCAACCTGCTTGAGAAAAAGGAACCCACCACAGGGAGTAGCCTAGCTCACTAGAGTTTACTGGAGTTTGAGTTTAAAATTCAGCTAACAATAAGGTGACACTTTCACTCATTCAACAAGTATTTTATTCAGCTCCCATTCTTCTAGGCATTGTTCTAGACACTAAGGACACAGCATTTAACAACATATCCATTTTTCCTTCAAACATGCAATACATATTTTTCAAGACCTACTCTGTACCAAGCACTACCTAAGCTCTGGGGATATATATAGTATTTAAAAAATAATTTTTTAAAAATTTTACTTCATGGAGTTTCATTCCAGTGGATAAAGAGTTTATAAACACAAATGTAAGATGTAAGAACATCAGAGGGTTTATAGCTATGGAGAAAATGAAACAGAGAAAAGCCATAGGGAGTATGGAGGGAAGGTCAAGATTTTTAAACACAGGATCATGGAAGACCTTCTGAAGAGGTAACATTTGAATAATGACATAAAAGTAGTAAGGGAGCAAGCCCTGAAGACATGTGAGGAAAGAGCACCTCAGCAAGGGAGAGCAGGGTTCCCTGGTGGCACTGTGGTTAAGAATCTGCCTGCCAATGCAGGGGACACAAATTTGAGCCCTGGTCTGGGAAGATCCCACATGCCGCGGAGCAACTAAGCCCGGGTGCCACAACTACTGAGCCCATGTGCCACAACTACTGAAGCCCGCATGCTTAGAGCCCATGCTCTGCAACAGACAAGCCACCGCAATGAGAAGTCCGCGCACTGCAATGAAGAGTAGCCCCCACTCGCCACAACTGGAGAAAGCCCACGCGCAGCAACGAAGACCCAAAGCAGCCAAAAATAAATAAATTAATTAATTAATTATTTTTAAAAAAGAAGAGGGAGCAGCATATACAAATGTCATAAGGTAGTAGTGTACCTGGAGAATTCCATTTGGGAGCAAAATGATCAGAGAGAAGAGCAGTAAGACCATGGAGTCAGAGAGGTAACAGAGGTCAGACCACGGGTCCTTCTAGCCCTTAATAAGAAATGTGGATTTTATTCTAAGTGCCACAGAAAGCCACTGGAAGGTTTTAACCTATCTGAGTCTTTATATTTAAAGTAGGCTTCTTCATTATGGAGAACAATATGGAGGTTCCTTTAAAAATAGAGAAATTGAGACAGATGTAGAGAACAAACGTATGCACACCAAGTGGGGAAAGTGGCGGGGGATGGGGTGGTGGTGGGATGAAATGGGAGATTGGGATTGACATGTACACACTGATGTATATAAAATGGATAACTAATAAGAACCTGCTGTATAAAAAAATAAATAAAATTCAAAAATTCCAAAAAAAAAAAATAGTTACCATATGATCCTGGGAGCCCACCCCTAGGCATATATCCAGAGAAAACTATAATTTGAAAAGACACATGCACTCCAATGTTCACTGCAGCACTATTAACAATAGCCAAGACATGGAAGCAACCTAAATGTCCATCCACAGATGAATGGATAAAGAAGATATGGTGTGTGTGTGTGTGTGTGTGTGTGTATATATATATATATATACACATATACATATATATATATATATATATATATATATAAAATGGGATATTACTCAGCCATAAAAAAAAAAAATAGTGCCATTTGCAGCAACATGGATGGACCTAGAGATTATCATACTAAGTGAAGTACATCAGACAAAGACAAAAACCATATGATATCGCTTATATATGGAATCTAACATATGACACAAATGAGCTTATTTATGAAACAGAAACAGATTCACAGACATAGAAAACAAACTTATGGTTACTAAAGGGGAAAGGGGGTGGGGGAAAGGATAAATTAGGAAGTTGTTATTAGCAAATACAAACTACTATACATAAAATAGGTAAACAACAAGGACCTACTGTATACCACAGGAAACTATATTCAATATCTTGTAATAACCTCTAATGAAAAAGAATCTGAAAAAGAGTAGATATATAGAGAGATATATATGTATAACTGAATCACTTTGCTGTACACCTGAAACTAACACAACATTGTAAATCAACTATACTTCAATTGAAAAACAGTTATCTTTTAAATAAAATATTTTATTTGACCTTCATTTATTCCTTCTCCAATATGCTTCCTTTCTTTATGTAGATCCAAATTTCTGTCCCATATCATTTTTCTTCTCCCTGAAGAACAACCGTTTATCATTTTTTGTAAGGCAGTTCTACTGACAATGAATTCCCTCGGTTTTTGTTTGAGAAAGTCTATATGTTTTTCAATTTTGAAGGGTATTTTGGTTGGATATAGAATTCTAGGTTGGTGAGGGTTTCTCTTTCAACTCTTTAAATATTTCACTTTGTTCTCTTCTTATTTTCATGGTTTCTTATCCTTGTTTTTCCATAGGTAAGGTAAATTTTGTTTTTTAACTCTTGTTAAAAACCTTCTCTTTGTTTTGGATTTTCTGTATTCAAATATAATATGCCAAGGTCAGGGTTTGTTTTTTGTTTGGGTTTATTTTTGTTTTTGTTTTTTTGGTTTTTGGTTTGTTTGTTTGTTTGTTTGTTTTTGGTATTATCCTGCTTAGTGTTCTCTGAGCTCCTGGATCTGTAATTTGATATATGTCATTAATTTGGAAAGGTCGCAATCATCATTCCTTCAAATATTTCTTCTGCTACTTTCTTCTCCTTTGTTAGTCTAATTGTATATGTTACACTTTTGAAATTGTCTCACAGTTCTTTAATGTTTTAATTTTTTTCATTTTTCCTTTTACATTTCACTTTGGGAAGTCTCTATTGTCCTATCTTTAATGTCACTGATTCTTTCACTGGCCATTTTGAGTCCACTGATGAGCCCATCAAAGGAATTTTTCATTTCTGTTTTGATGTCTAGCATTTCCTTTTGATACTTTCTTAGAGTTTCCATCTCTGTTATGTTATCCATTAGTTTTTGCATGTTGTCTACTGTTTCCATTAGAGCCCTTAACACATCAATCAGAGCTATTTTAAATCCCCTGTTTGATAATTCCAACACCTGGAATTGCACTGGAATAGCTGGAAGTCCATTAGAAGATTTTAAGCACAGGAGTGACGCTGTATGCTGTGTCATATCTGAGTCTGGTTCTGATGATGGCTTTGTCTCTTCAGACTGTTTTTTCTTGCCTTTTGGCATGCCTTGTAATTTTTGTTGAAAGTTTCACATGTATCAGGTAATAGGAACTGAGGTATATAGGCCTTCAGTGTGAGTGTTTATGTTAATCTGGCTATGTGTTGTGCTATGTTTAATATTTGCTATAGTTATCAGTACCAGAAGCCTCAGATTCTTCCTGTGTCCTTGTTTTTATCTCTCCCCTTGACTTTCACTTCACTAAGTATTCTCCTCCCTGCAAAGAGTCTGTGTCTTGCAGCTCTTTCGACTATAATTGACTTATCATACTAGATCCTTATTGATGTGGTAAAGTGTAGGAGAGGCGGAGTGTCCTATAATCTTTGAATTAAACCTCACTAATCTTCTGGTTGATCTGCATATTCAAGCTGTGAGCTTCACAGTGTTTCTCCACAGATAGTTTCTTTTTCTTCCTGACCCTGTCAACTATGTCTGCCCTGACCCCCACCCCCACCCTAACTTCAGGCAAGACAAGGAGGCTAGAGGGAGCTGGAGCGAAAGGAATCCCTTTTCCCCAGCTGGGATATGGTAAGCCTTTTCCCCTAGAGAGTGTCCCTTGGCTATGGAGGAAGCTCTGTGAATATTTCACAATAATTACTCTTCCCTTCTCTGTCAGATCTTTACCATGAGAACCTGGTGGGGTTCCTGGACATAAAGCTCCTAAAATGTGGTCTCCCAAGTGTTTCTCACTCTCTAATTTGTCCACACTTAGCCTTTAGCAATTAATCAAAATTACCACTTAAGTGTTCCTTCCAGTCTATGGCTCCAGCACCTTCTGCTCAAGGTAAACAGATCTTGGTTATAGCTCTCCAGATGCACCTGTCTCTCCAAATTTCATGGTAGTGGTCTGTCCTGAGACCCCAGTTCTCTGATGGGTCAAAAAAAACTCATTAGTTTTCAGTGTGACTAGCTTCTTCTTTAGGTAAGGATGAAAGTGATGACTTTCAAGATTTTTACACATCAGAGTGAAGCTGGAAGTCCATTAGAAGATTTTAAGCACAGGAGTGATGCTGTATGCTTTACGTTTTTGAAAGATCACTCTGTGCATTACATCTCCCTTGAAGACCTCAAGAGGAAGTAGGCTGGGCCAAGGTAGTTTTCAGATATTTCAGATTTCCTTAACAAACACCATCCTAACTGCAACCCAACACTTATAAAATAAATGGAAGAAGAGCATGCAATGTACACTTCAATTCCATTATGAGAACGTATGGAATGTTCCATAGAGGAGGTAATCTGGGGGCATGAGGATTTATCCCTCCCTGGTGATTTCTTCAAAATACCTTGTCCATGTTGCCATGACCTCAGGCCCAAACACCTTCATGATAGTGTCCCATAGCAATGGGGTTTGTTTGTGTCAGTAAACCCCCTCCACTCTCTTTCCCCTGCTCATGGCATTATTGGTACCATCTCCATTTATTTGCTTTTGATAATTTGTTCCATCCTCTTACTGGAATGTCCATATCTTGCCCAACCTCCAGAGTCCTACTCATGTGTCACAAAGCCAATAAAGCTTTCTCTAACTAGAACCACTTTCTATGTTTTTCCTCCTCCTTAAATCCCTATTATATATACAATTAATACCAAAGGATGTAGCTTTGGTTTATTCTTAATTGGACTAAGTTTTAAATTTCTTTGATTGTCCTAGAAGTCCTAGCACAGTGTGAACACAATGGATGCAAAATAATTCCTTGTTAATTGAGAAAGGAATTGATAGCAATTGGCTTTGGTGGGTTAGTGGTTTTGCAGGCTGGTGAAATTTATAACAGGGTCTTAAGTAATTGGGATAATGGAATGAAAATTTACCTGCAAAGTTCAATTCAATTACTAATAAAAAAGATTATTCTTTTAATGTGTTGTGTATATGTGTGTTTATGTGTCTCTCTATATGCAGACATATTTTCCTTTCTTAATAAGGAAAATAAAGATAAGTGTAATGTCCCTGTCCTATAGGCTTTACCTGTTCTACATTTTAATTTATGATAGAACTGACCTGTTCTAAGAATGGAAGTCCCGAAGCAGCATTATATAAATTACAAAGTAATGGAATCTGAGAGCTAGAAAGGATGAGAGAGTTCATCTGGTCCAATCTTCTTACTTGAAAAAGGGAAAACAGAGTTCAAAAGAGATTAAGGAACTCATCCAAGATCAAAGTGCCAATGTCTGGAATCCAAGTTCTCTCAATAGTACTCCAGAAACAATTCACCATCAGCAAGAGCTAAGTACACCAGAGGCCTAAGGTGGATATGACAATGTGATCTTGGAGTACAGGTGTCCACCTTTTTCTCTGAGTTCTCGCTGAAATGAGACAGAGTGAAGCCATCCCTGATGTCTGTTCCCAAAGACTAAAAGCACAACCTGTGGACAACTATTTCAACATGAATAGAAAATATTTATAGGCTACTTGACTTTTTTACAGTCCTGGTGTTAATTCCTTTGTAGAAATATCTACAGCATAAAAGGTCTTATACTAAACTAAATTGTCTGTTAATATCATAAGAGGTCAGCCCAAGTGGGGGCCAAGTTAACTATAAATGCACATGCCAAAGAGTGCCTCACATATAAGGGTTTTGGTTTTTTTAACGGAACACTAATTAACATCAATATCTGCATGTATCCACTGATTAGCATGCAGAAAAGCCAGCACCAATTAATAAAACAATATGCCAACAAGCACACAGCATAGGTAAGCCATGTTAGGAAAGCATATGGCAAAAATCTTTGAGCTCTAGCTCTGAAGGACTTCTGTTTCAGTCTCTCCTAGTTCTTTTTAGTTTATTTTCTATTTTTTAATTAAGCTCTTCAAACACACACTTGTACCAAAAAAGAGGGTGAGTGGAAAGGCAAAATTTCCTATAATCCTAAATCCTTTGATTAAGCCATAGCATAAATAGTGCTTCTCCATGAGAGCAGGTTTCTGATTAATGGTACTATTGTTTTGGGGTCTTTTTATTTGGTTGGTTTTTGTTTTGTCAGACACCTGGGTGCTATTTAAATCCAATTCATTGGTAGGAACTTTATGTCCTTTTCTTCTGAAGTTCCTTTTTCTCCTTCATCAGTCACTAAGGTAGTGAATGAAAACAGGAGAGTTGATCCAATGAGGAATAATGGAAAACAGGTAACTGCCCTGAAGTTTGAACTTCGACTGCGTCTAACTTCTTCGTCTTCCCTCTGGTAGTTTCACTTTCATGTGCCAAAGACTTTTTAAAGAATTTTAAAATGTGTTCCCTTAAGGATTTCCTTTCAAGATAAAGCCTTGCTTTAAACATCTCTTTTGTGCATGCTCTGCAGGATGGCTGGAGAATTTCCAATGTTGCCTCAGCCTGCAGACTCTGTTATACTTTCTTTTTAACAATGTCTATCCCATGCACACTACACAGGCAGCTGACACACAAAAGCCTTCAGTAAGCTGTAGTTTTAAGGAAAGTAGCCATGGGCAGAGCTTTGATTCTTTATCTCCCAACAACAGACAAACAGGCCCGCAGAAAGTCACCGCCAGCCCTTGAATCAGGTGGAACAAAAACATCAGATTTAAAGGCTTCTTGCACTTTAGAAATGGATCTTTTCCTCTCTGTTTTTCTCTCCTTTTTAGTTCCAAGTCTGTGCCCTACCTGCTTTGGCCATTATTGGAATTACTTATAAACTATCGCATTTCCTACAAAATGTGTTCCTGTTTACAAAAGCAGAAAACATTGAAAGATAATTCCTCTGTGTCATCACACCCAGTCCTGGGATTTAGCTGTGCTTGGTCAAACCAGGAGTTTGTAGGGTTCTCATATAATCTTGTATTTTTCTCCCTTAAAGATTTCCAATTGATTTTTTTAAATCTCTCTGTTTAACCATTTGAAGGCCTGACAGACTGTTTGCCAAAGCAGTTGCATCATTTTACATTTCCACCAGCAATATATGAAGGTTCCGATTTCTCCACCTCCTCACTAATACTTGTTATTATGTCTTCTTTAAAAAATTTTTATTGAAGTATAGTTGATTTACAATGTTGTGTTAGTTTCAGGTGTACAGCAAAGTAATTCAGTTATACATATACATATATATATATTCTTTTTTAGATTCTTTTCCATTATAGGTTACTACAAGATATGGAATATAGTTCCCTGTGCTATACAGTAGGTAGGTCCTTGATGGTTATCTATTTTATATATATAGTAGTGTGTAACAGTTAATCCCAAATTCCCAGTTTATGCCTCTCCCGCTTTCCCCTTTGGTAACCATAAGTTTGTTTTCTATGTCTGTGAGTCTATTTCTGTTTTGTAAATAAGTTTGTTTGTATTATATTTTTAGATTCCACATATAAGCAATATCACCTGATAGTTGTCTTTCTCTGTCTGGCTTACTTCACTTAGCATGATAAGCTCCATAACGTCCATCCATGTTGCTACAAATGTCATTATTTCATTCTTTTTCATGACTGAGTAATATATATATATTACTGATTGCTTGCTTCCATGTCTTGGCTGTTGTAAATAGTGCTGCAGTGAACACTGGGGTACATGTATCTTTTCAAATTATAGTTTTTTCCTATTATATCTTTTTGACTATAGCCATCCTCATGAGTATTAAGTAGTAACTCACTGTAGTTTTGAAATGCATTTCCTTGATAGCTAATGATGTTGAACATCTTTTCAAATGCTTATTGGTCATTTATATATCCTCTTTGGAGAAATGTCTATTCAGACCCTTAATCCATTTTTTAATTGGGTTCTTTTTATTATTGAGTTATAATAATTCTTTATATATTTTAGATATACTGTATCAGATGTATGATTTTTGAAACTTTTCTCCCATTCTGTGGGTTGTCCTTTCACTTTCTTGGTGGTGTCCTTTGAAGCACAAAATTGTTTTATTCTGATGATGTCATGGAAGCATTCTTCGCCCCAGGCTCTCGCCGAACTTAGTACAGCATAAAGCCAGAAGTTCACATTTATATTCATTCCTATGTATCCACTTCTTAGCTAAGAATTACTTTAATGATTGCAAGAGAATGGTAAAGAAACACCCCATAGTGATCTTGGAGCAAAACTTTATGTCAAGATATTTCACATCTCAGGATCACAGTTTTTCTCCCCCTAAAACCTATGTCTGAAATCTATTGATTACTGGACTGTATAGAAAAGGCAGACAAATTGAACATTTCAAACCCAGGCCATAGATGGACATTTACCCATAAGAGTTGATTCAAATAAGCTCTGGTTGCTATAACTACTGCCATTCATAATTATGGGTTTTATTCAGACTGAAAGGACTCCAAGATAAGAGATACCATTTGAAAAATGCAGCCAAAATTCAATCAAAAAGTTTGTTGCACATTTCTTTGTTTGGTAAGGTTAATGCCTGTGCAATTTTCTTTGATTTAACTCAGTTAAATGAGTTGTGCAGCTACCAACCAAACAACACAGATTCTCAAAAGCCAAGTTACTAATTGGAGTTCTTTCAGTCAGTAGTGCTATTGAAAGCTTTTTCAACAAAGGAGACAGAAGACTGAAATGGATTTAATGAGTCTAGAGTACGTGGTGAGCCAGGAATGGGTCACTGTGCTCTAAACTTGTCTCTCTGTAAACAGATCAATTCTCATCGCATTTGTTTTGTTAGGGGGAATAGTAGTGAAGCCAGGTAGGGCTAGAATCATTTGTTCTGCTGCATGACCACAATTTATCTTTTTGTTTTCTCCCTGTCACAGCAGGCCTTGATCATGTAAGAGCCATACCTAAAAGTGACCACTCACAGCCTCACTGAATGAATTAAACCTGCCAGGATGAAAGGGGTTACTGTACACTCACTATGCAGGTAAAACAGACAATTCAGCACTGTTGATAGATTACCTTAAAAAAATTCCAACCATTTCTTCTGCCAATGGCAAAAATTTCTAAGAAACTATGTCTAACATCACTAGGAAAATGCCCTTAATTAAAATAGTGGGGTTTTTTCCAGACCCTTTTTAAACAAAAATGCCATCTCCCTCCCACCAAGAAAAAATAATGGAAACAGATAAATCAAAGCTACATGCTCAGTTCTATAATTCTACCCTCATCTTCCAAAACACAGTCCACAGGGGAGGAAGGGGAACTTCCTCTAGAATTATGAACGTGACATTAAAGAGCATCTTTTACTTTCCCAACAAAAACTTCAGGATTTTGGATATTGTGTCTCCACTTCTTGACTGTGTTCATAAGAAAAGATCAGGGTTGTTGCCCGAGTAAAAATTGCTACACTGTAGTAATAACACCTTCAGTTCCTACAACTCTGCCAAACCCCGAGCACACTTGACAACACTGTCTTCTCCGTGCACCCAAGACACCAAGAGGAAGGAATGATTCTACCTGCTGTAAAAACTCAGAAACAGAAACACAGGCTATTTCAACAACATTATTAATTAGCCGGTCTTTGATTGCTTTATCCCTTGCTGTTTCTAGACTTCCTGTCTTCTACACCTGCTGCTTCTCCCCTCCAACCCCTCAATCTGGGTAAACCATGCAGGGAAACAGCCTCTCTGCTCCCATAAACAAGTTTGCCAGCCCCCACATGAGTTTGTAGCATAAGTGTGACTATTTGGTAGAGACTAGGTACCACCTGCTCAGGTCACCTTACACAGAGCCTAAACAGAATCAACAAGCTGCAAGGCTGCTGTTTATGCCTCTACAGCTGTCAGCTAGAGGGCCAAGAGACCTGCAGTCAGCAACTCCCTGCCCCAAAACACACACACCATTGTCCTACCCAGAAATGGCCCCCTGCCAGAATCACATCCCTCTTCCTTTTGTTCAAGATCATACCTGGACATGGGCTGCCCTGGTGGCTCAGTGGTTAAGAATCCGCCTGCCAATGCAGGGGACACGGGTTCGAGCCCTGGTCTGGGAAGATCCCACATGCCACGGAGCAACTAAGCCCGTGCGCCACAACTACTGAGCCTGCGCTCTAGAGCCCGCGAGCCACACCTACTGAAGCCCACGCGCCTAGAGCCCGAGCTCCGCAACAAGAGAAGCCCGCACCGCAACGAAGAGTAGCCCCCGCTTGCTGCAACTAGAGAAAGCCACGTGCAGCAACGAAGACCCCAATGCAGCCAAAAATAAATAATAAATAAACAAATAAATTTATTTTTTAAAAAAATCATACCTGGACATACCCAGAAGGTATGGCGACCATCTGTCATTATCGCTGGGCTAGGAGGAGGGAATTTGGAGTTTGTGGTAGTTCTCCATGGCAACTTCCAGGAAGCAAATCCCTGCACATACATACCTGACCTCAGTCCTCCAGGGCCAGTGAAGCTGGTCCACCTATCCATTCCCACCAACACAACCAGTGAGCCGTGCAGTGAAAGGAGAAGAGCTTTGGAGTCAGGCAGATCTAGGTCTGAGTGTCAGCTCTAACAGGACTTAAGCTTGAATAAAGGCCGTTATCTCTGTGGGCTTAGGTGTTCACATCTTAAAAATAGAATTTCACAGGTTGTGGTGAGAATTAAGAAATGTTGTATGTAAAGCACTGAGCACAGGGCCTGACACTGGGGCCTGGCACGTGGGGAACAGGTTGTGAGATGATGACTAATGATCAATGAATGGTCTTCAAGGCCATTGTGAATATGTGAAACTGTGCTTTCCATAGATCCGCCAGTGGCTGTGGGCTGTGAGCCCCCCAGAAATTGTTCTGTGTATAGGATCTCATCTATCCTGAAACCACCAAAATTTAGAATCCAATAATTTAAAGTACATGACTGATGGCAGCATATCCTGACTACAGGACCTCCCTTCCGTCTTAAACTCTTAAAAGTTGAGTGACAAAACCTAAGCCCATAGCACACAGTCCCTTTTATTCCAAGAAGCATTTATTGGGCATGTACTGGGTGCAAGGCAGCCACCCTGCTTAGCGTCCAGGAAAACCAGGATGGATAAGTGTATTTGCTTTTCTCAAGGAATCACAGCCCACGGAGGGAGTTAAACATACAGTCATATGTGATGGTGACAGACAAAATGAAATCCAAGATAACACAGTCAAAGCACCCCTTCAGAAAGCACAGGCCTTCCATGGGCCTCACACAGGCTCATCAAGCACTGACACCAGTGGTTATGCCTGAGGCCCAGAAGTAAAGCACAGCAAAGAAGAGGCACAAGTACTGATTTCTATGAGTAGACAGATTGGCAACCCTCATCCCCCAACCCCAGCCCACGGTACTGGACTAGAAAGTCCATACTGCTCTCCAAGTGTGAATGGGATACGGTACAGCTGCCAAATATTTGTGTTCTCATATATGTGCACTTCGTCTGTCTACCTGATCTCAGAAGTGCCCTGAGACACATAGCCATGTCTGTTTTTCTTTTTTTTTTTTTTTTTACATATAAGCACATACATTTATTATTAATTTTAATAATATTAAAGACACATAATTTACAAATAATAATAGAGTATTCAGTACTGTGTCATAAGTTCTTTATAGCCAATTGAATATTACAGGGTGCTTTGGTTGATTGTTGCTGAACTCTCATATCTGTATGCAACCTATGATTGCAGTTCAACCATGATTTGACAAATGGAGTTCCATTCCAATTCACTTTCCCAATAAATTTATTGTCATTAAATCTGAAATGTGATCTACTATTAAACTATTTTTATCCTGATATAAACTATACTCATTAAATTGAAATTTCTTTCAATTTTAGCACTACATATTTCAGAACCTCACCATCTGTCAATGAAGTGAGTGACTATTGTGCTGAACTGCATAATAGTTTTCAAATACTGGAAGAATATTTCCTTAATGTTCTGTGCTATTCATAATGTGATGGCCACAGACACACCACACTTTTAGTTTAATCTGCATTTTTTACATTTTTCTCAATTACTTTCTTAAGTTTAGACAAGTAACAAAATAATAAATCAAACTCTGACTTGTAGCATTTGCTGATTTCCATGATGTAAATATTCTCACCATGAATACCTGTTTTTCTCTGTAGCCCTACATCTGCCTGGGTGTCTGATAGGTCCCTTGTCCAGGGCCCTGCAGCCCCTTGCAAGCATGACCAAGACGTCTGCTTCCAACACAGGAGGGATTTGCACATTCTTTGGCAAGTCCAGGTATCATGTGAATCAACAAAGTAAAAGCTGAGAGTGACAAGGTCATTCAAGGGCATGGACAGAAACTGTGGGGCATATGGCCTTGTTTGGATAACTCAGCCAGGCAATGAGCAAATCCTCACTGATGGTGTCCCATGGAGCCTCAGTTCCTTTCTATCAGCCTTCAAGGGAGTTGGCTCTTTCTCTCCACTCCTGGTGAGGTTGCAACTGCCACCCCCAATCTGGACAGGAGACATGCCTCAGTTAGTACCTAAGTTAGAAGAGGCGGTGAGCAGCTCCTCTCTGGCCTAATGAGACCCTCACAGAGGGGGGCCAACTTCAGAGAGCAGCATCTGGTGCCCTCTCATCATTCACTCCTAGCTCAGCAGCCTCAGGATCCACATCCACCAGCCTGGAAAACTCCTCCAATTACACAGCTGGTGGCCCTGTCAAGAAATAGAAGCATCTTGACTGGTTTCCCCCTCCAGTCCAGTGTTCCCCAGCCAAACCCCCTCCCCCAACCCCACGATGCCTTCTACACACAGCAGTCAAAGATCTTTCTAAAGCAAAGTGCCAGTGGCTTCACTCTGCTGCTTTAAAAGTTCCCCATTTCTATGCCAATCTTCAGAATAACATCCAAACTCCCTGGTTTGAAGTACAATGCACTTCATGACCTGCGCTCATCCCACTTTCCAGGAGTTGCATTTCCCCCCTTCTCTCTACACTGTAGCTTTCGTGCTGACTTGCCTCCAGTCCCATAAGAACATTTTTCATTCTTCCTCTGTCTCTCTCTCTCTTTTTCCCTCTTGCTCTCTCAATCCTTGCGCAAACCCTTTCCTCTGAATATGACCCACTGTGCAGCTCTAATCCCTCATCCTCTTGCTCAGCAGAACTCTTTCAGGGCTGAATTTAAATGTCATTTCCAGAAAACTGCAGGCCAATATCACTGATGAACATAGATGCAAAATCCTCAACAAAATACTAGCAAACAGAATCCAACAGCACATTAAAAGGATCATACACCATGGTTAAATGGGGTTTATCCCAGGAATGCAAGGATTCTTCAATATACACAAATCAATCAATGTGATACACCATATTCACAAATTGAAGGATAAAAACCATATGATCTTCTCAATAGATGCAGAAAAAGCTTTTGACAAAATTCAATGCCCATTTATGAGAAAAACTCTCCAGAAAGTAGGCATAGAGGGAACTTACCTCAACACAATAAAGGTGATATATGAAAAACCCACAGCCAACATCGTTCTCAATGGTGAAAAACTGAAAGCATTTCCTCTAAGACCAGGAACAAGACAAGGCTGTCCAATCTCACCATCATTATTCAACATAGTTTTAGAAGTTATAGCCACAGCAATCAGAGAAGAAAAAGAAATAAAAGGAATCCAAATCGGAAAAGAAGAAGTAAAACTGTCACTGTTTGCAGATGACATGATACTATACATAGACAATCCTAAAGACACTACCAGAAAACTACTAGAGCTAATCAATGAATTTGGTAAAGTAGCAGGTTACAAAATTAATGCACAGAAATCTCTTGCATTCCTATACACTAATGATGAAAAATCTGAAAGAAATTAAGGACACACTCCCATGTACCACTGCAACAAAAAGAATAAAATACCTAGAAACAAATCTACCTAAGGAGACAAAAGACCTGTATGCAGAAAACTATAAGACACTGATGAAAGAAATTAAAGATGATGCAAACAGATGGAGAGATATAGCATGTTCTCGGATTGGAAGAATCAGCATTGTGAAAATGACTATACTACCCAAAGCAATCTATAGATTCAATGCAATCCCTATGAAACTACCAATGGCATTTTTCACAGAACTACAACAAAAATACTTCACAATTTGTATGGAAACACAAAAGACCCCAAATAGCCAAAGCAATCCTGAGAAAGAAAAACGGAGCTGGAGGAATCAGACTCCCAGACTTCAGACTATACTACAAAACTACAGTAGTCAAGACAGTATGGTACTGGAACAAAAACAGAAATACAGATCAATGGAACAGGATAGAAAGTCCAGAGATAAACCCACGAACACATGGTCACCTTATTTTTGATAAAGGAGGCAAGAATATACAATGGAAAAAAGACAGCCTCTTCAATAAGTGGTGCTGGGGAAACTGGACAGCTACATGCAAAAGAATGAAATTAGAACACTCCTTAACATCATACACAAAAATAAACTCAAAATGGATTAAAGACCTAAATGTAAGGCCAGACACTATAAAACTCTTAGAGGAAAACATAGGCAGAACACTCTATGACATAAATCACAGCAAGATCCTTTTTGACCTACCTCCTAGAGAAATGGAAATAAAACCAAAAATAAACAAATGGGACCTAATGAAACTTAAAAGCTTTTGTACAGCAAAGGAAACCATAAACAAGACGAAAAGATAACCCTAAGAATGGGAGAAAATATTTGCAAATGAAGCAACTGACAAAGGATTAATCTCCAAAATTTACATGAACCTCAATATCAAAAAAACAAACAACTCAATCCAAACATGGGCAGAAGACCTAAATAGACATTTCTCCAAAGAAGATATACAGATTGCCAACAAACACATGAAAGGATGCTCAACATCACTAATCATTAGAGAAATGCAAATCAAAACTACAACGAGGTATCACCTCACACCAGTCAGAATGGCCATCATCAAAAAATCTACAAACAATAAATGCTGAAGAGGGTGTGGAGAAAAGGGAACCCTCTTGCACTGTTGGTGGGAATGTAAATTGGTACAGCCACTATGGAGAACAGTATGGAGGTTCCTTAAAAAACTAAAAATAGAACTACCATATGACCCAGCAATCCCACTACTGTGCATATAACCTGAGAAAACCATAATTCAAAAAGAGTCATGTACCACAATGTTCACTGTAGCTGTATTTACAATAGCCAGGACATGGAAGCAACCTAAGTGTCCATCAACAGATGAAAGGATAAAGAAGATATGGCACATATATACAATGGAATATTACTCAGCCATAAAAAGAAATGAAATTGAGTTATCTGTAGTGAGGTTGATGGACTTCGAGTCTGTCATACCGAGTGAAGTAAGTCAGAAAGAGAAAAACAAATACCATATTGTAACACATATATATGGAATCTTAAAAAAAAAAAAAAAAAATGGTTCTGATGAACCTAGGGGCAGGACAGGAATAAAGACGCAGACGTAGAGAATGGACTTGAGGACACGGGGTGGGGGGGGAAGGGTAAGCTGGGACGAACTGAAAGAGTGGCATGGACATACATACACTACAAAATGTAAAATAGATAGCTAGTGGGAAGCAGCTGCATAGCACAGGGAGATCAGCTCGGTGCTTTGTGAGCACCTAGAGGGGTGGGATAGGGAGGGTGGGAGGGAGACACAAGAGGGAGGAGATATGGGGACATATGTATATGTGCAGCTGATTCACTTTGTTATAAAGCAGAAACCAACACACTATTGTAAAGCAGTTATACTCCAATAAAGATGTTTAAAAAAATTAAAAAATAAAAAATAAAATAAAATGTTAACATATAAAAATAATAATAATAATAAATGCTTATTATTATTTTAACATTAAGTAAATAAATAAATAAATGTCATTTCCTCCTGGAAGCCATCTTTATCCATTCCCACCTCCAAAGACTAAGTGAGGTATCCCTCCTTTGCATTTCCAAGGCACTGGACACTTCATTATCATGCATTACACTGCATACTTGTTATTGATTCATCTGTATCAGTTATCACCCCCACTCTCCACATACATATTATACACTGGGCTCCTTGGAAGCAAGACTCTGCTATTCACCAACATAGGCATATCCCGTAACTTAGCATAGTACTTAAAACTTAAGTACATAGTCTATAAATATCTATTGAATGAGTGAATGACAGGAAAGTGAAACTGTATCACAGTGAGTAAAGTACTTCCCTATAACTAAGGTGAACTTTGGATCAAGAAGATATCTAATAAATCACCCAATTCAACCCTCTCTCCTTTAAAGATAAGGGAATGGCACCCACAGAACCTAAGTGATTTCCTGGTTGACAATCAGAATCCCAGCCCGAATAATACCTAGATCCCTAAATGCCCCCATGGAAGCTCATAAATACCAAAAAGTTCAAGAATCCACCCTAAAGGGGATAATTTCTTCTTTGGGGGGTAGGATCCTTAAGATTCTAGCCTCAAATCAAACCAAAATTCAGTAGTACAACTGTAGTGTTCTCTCCAAAGGAAACCCCAACTTTAACCTATTCTGCAGGGTTTATCATATTATGTAGAGACCCACTCTAAGGATTTCACACTGTTTTTTCAAAGTCTTCTTATTCTGTGTTGAAAGGATGGGCATGGATAACCAGTCTAACTATGCCATCATAGTACCCTCAAAACCCCTTTATGGTTTATCATAATAAAGAGCAACAAAACAAATCTTGGGTTCACCCCTCTAAGTTCTATAGGTGATTTATTGAGTAATTTATGACAAGTTGATATATGATAATACTATAATCTGTAGGACAATAACTGACATAAATTCACAGTATCACATTTGCTTCCTATGGAGATTTATTTTAACAGTATACTATAATCCAAATTGCTGCATTTGGTGAAATTGAGTAGACTGGATTTTACAAATATTCTATCTGGAAGCTGAATTCAACTCCCAGCTTCTTTCCATGCTACAGTGACATGCGAGCAGAGGGAAGTAAGTTGGCCGCTGGTACTGGACAGATGGGGAATAATCTGGAGTCCCTGATTGTTCAGCACCAGCTGGTTGAGGGGTCCCTCTAAGAATGAGTGATGTTACACTACCCTTTTAGTTCAGTAGGAAGTCCTGAGTGATTGACCTTAATAAAGTTACCTGGGATCCTACTGAACCCAACTCCTGGCCTGGGTATTGACAAAAATGAGAGCTAAAATTTTCATAAATTTTGAAAAAATGTAAGTTACCCTGTTCAAAATAATCTTTCTGAGGCTTTTCCTATGTTCTAAAAGTTCTACTCCCTGATAGAGGCTCTCCTGGCTCCTGGGTCGGGGGCAGCCGCACAATCCATTCCTCTGGGCCTAGTTCCAGACAAGCAAAAGTTCTTTGCCTTCCACCATCTAATCACCCACGGTCGCTCAAAAGACAGCTTCCCCCAGGAGACAGCAATGATGGAAACTCTTAGATATGTCCTGCTCCCCAGCATATGAAGAAACAGAGCAACTCTGCCTCCAGAAATATACTGAAAGCATCAGATGTTTGAATGGGTAATATCATATTCAAGGAATACTCTATTTAGAGAAAGAACCTGCAGCCAACTCATCAGTGACATAAATGTGTTTTATGGAGAAAATAATAGAATTATTGCTCTCTGGGGGAGAAAATCATAAATAAACAAATAAGTTTTATATGAGGCTAAGAAAAATAACCAATTGTTCTACTTTCTTCCCCTTCATTTAAAGTTACCATTTCATATCATTTCATAGAGTAAGCTTAACTACCTTCTTTTTTTTTTTTTTTTATAGAGCAGTTCCTTATTAGTCATCAATTTTATACACATCAGTGTATACATGTCAATCCCAATAGCCCAATTCATCACACCACCACCCCCACCCACCCACCACTTTCCACCCCTTGGTGTCCATACGTTTGTTCTCTACATCTGTGTCTCAATTTCTGCCCTGCAAACCGGTTCATCTGTACAATTTTTCTAGGTTCCACATAAATGCGTTAATATACAATATTTGTTTTTCTCTTTCTGACTTACTTCATTCTGTATGACAGTCTCTAGGTCCATCCACTTCACTACAAATAACTCAATTTCATTATTTTTTATGGCTGAGTAATATTCCATTGTATATATGTACCACATCTTCTTTATCCATTCGTCCGTCGATGGGAATTTAGGTTGCTTCCATGACCTGGCTATTGTAAATAGTGCTGCAATGAACATTGGGGTGCATGTGTCTTTTTGAATTATGGTTTGCTCTGGGTATATGCCCAGTAGTGGGATTGCTGAATCATAAGGTAACTCTATTTTTAGTTTTTTTTTTTTTTAAACATCTTTATTGAAGTATAATTGCTTTACAATGGTGTGTTACTTTCTGCTTTATAACAAAGTGAATCAGTTATACATATACATATGTTCCCATATCTCTTCCCTCTTGCATCTCCCTCCCTCCCACCCTCCCCATCCCACCCCTCTAGGTGGTTACTATTTTTAGTTTTTTAAGGAACCTCCATACTGTTCTCCATAGTGGCTGTATCAATTTGCATTCCCACCAACAGTGCAAGAGGGTTCCCTTTTCTCCACACCCTCTCCAGCATTTGTTGTCTGTAGACTTTCCAATGATGCCCATTCTAACTGGTGTGAGGTGATACCTCATTGCAGTTTTGATTTGCATTTCTCTAATAATTAGTGATGTTGAGCAGCTTTTCATGTGCTTCGTGGCCATCTGTATGTCTTCTTTGGAGAAATGTCTATTTAGGTCTTCAGCCCATTTTTGGATTGGGTTGTTTGTTTTTTCAGTATTGAGCTGTTCATATATTTTGGTGATTAATCCTTTGTCCATTGATTCATTTACAAATATTTTCTCCCATTCTGAGGGTTGTCTTTTCCTCTTGTTTATGATTTCCTTTGCTGTGCAAAAGCTTTAAGTTTCATTAGGTCCCATCTGTTTATTTTTGTTTTTATTTCCATTACTCTAGGAGGTGGATCAAAAAAGATCTTGCTGTGATTTATGTCAAACAGTGTTCTTCCTATGTTTTACTCTAAGAGTTTTACAGTGTCTGATCTTATATTTAGGTCTCTAATCCATTTTGAGTTTATTTTTGTGTATGGTGTTAGGGAGTGTTCTAATTTCATTCTTTTACAGGTAGCTGTCCAGTTTTCCCAGCACCACTTATTGAAGACACTGTCTTGTCTCCATTGTATATTTTTGCCTCTTTTGTCATAGATTAGTTGACCATAGGTGCGTGGGTTTATCTCTGGGCTTTCTATCTTGTTCCATTGATCGATGTTTCTGGGTTTTGTGCCAGTACCATATTGTCTGCATTACTGTAGCTTTGTAGTATAGTCTGAAGTCAGGGAGCCTGATTCTTCCAGCTCCGTTTTTTTCCCTCAGGACTGCTTTGGCTATTCGGGGCTTTTGTGTCTCCATACAAATTTTAAGATGATTTGTTCTAGTTCCGTAAAAAATGCCTTTGGTAGTTTGATAGGGATTGCATTGAATCTGTAGATTGCTTTAGGTAGTAGAGTCATTTTCACAATATTGATTCTTCCAATCCAAGAACATGGTATATCTCTCCATCTATTGGTATCATCTTTAATTTCTTTCATCAGTGTCTTATTAGTTTTCTGCATACAGGTCTTTTCTCTCCTTAGGTAGGTTTATTCCTAGGTATTTTATTCTTTTTGTTGCAGTGGTAAATGGGAGTGTTTCCTTAATTTCGCTTTCACATTTCTCATCATTAGTGTATAGGAATGCAAGAGATTTCTGTGCATTAATTTTGTATCTTGCAACTTTACCAAATTCCTTGATTAGCTCTAGTAGTTTTCTGGTGGCATCTTTAGGATTCTCTATGTATAGTATCATGCCATCTGCAAAGAGTGACAGTTTTACTTCTTCTTTTCCAATTTGTATTCCTTTTATTTCCTTTTCTTCTCTGATTGTCGTGGCTAGGACTTCCAAAACTATGTTGAATAATAGTGGTGTTGTGGACATCCTTGTCTTGTCCCAGATCTTAGAGGAAATGCTTTCAGTTTTTCACCATTGAGAATGATGTTTGCTGTGGGTTTATCATATATGGCCTTTATTATGTTGAGGTAGGTTCCCTCTATGCCCACTTGCTGGAGAGTTTTTATCATAAATGGGTATTGAATTTTGTCAAAAGCTTTTTCTGTATCTATTGAGATGATCATATGGTTTTTATTCTTCAATTTGTGAATATGGTTTATCACATGGATTGATTTGTGTATATTGAAGAATCCTTGCATCCCTGGGATAAATCCCACTTGATCATGGTGTATGATCCTTTTAATGTGTTGTTGGATTCTGTTTGCTAGTATTTTATGAGGATTTTTGCATCTATATTCATCACTGATATTGGCCTGTAGTTTTCTTTCTTTGTAACATCTTTGTCTGGTTTTGGTATCAGGGTGATGGTGGCCTCATAGAGTGAGTTTGGGAGTGTTCCTTCCTCTGCAATTTTTTGGAAGAGTTTGAGAAGGATGGGTGTTAGCTCTTCTCTAAATGTTTGATAGAATTCACCTGTGAAGCCATCTGGTCCTGGACTTTTGTTTGTTGGAAGATTTTAAATCACCGTTTCAATTTCATTACTTGTGATTGGTCTGTTCATATTTTCTATTTCTTCCTGGTTCAGTCTTGGAAGGTTATATCTTTCTAAGTATTTGTCTATTTCTTCCATTCTTCCAGATTGTCCATTTTATTGGCATAGAGTTGCTGGTAGTTGTCTCTTAGAATGCTGTGTAGTTCTGCAGTGTATGTTGTAACTTCTCCTTTTTCATTTCTAATTTTACAGATTTGAGTCCTTTCCTTCTTTTTCTTGATGAGTCTGGCTAATGGTTTATTAATTTTGTTTCTCTTCTCAAAGAACCAGCTTTTAGTTTTATTGATCTTTGCTATTGCTTTCTTTGTTTCTATTTTATTTATTTCTGCTCTGATCTTTATGATTTCTTTCCTTCTGCTAACTTTGGGTTTTGGTGGTTCTTCTTTCTCTAGTTCCTTTAGGTGTAAGGTTAGATTGTTTATTTGAGATTTTTCTTGTTTCTTGTGGTAGGTTTGTATAGCTATAAACTTCCCTCTTAGAACTGCTTTTGCTGCATCCCATAGGTTTTGGATCGTCGTGTTCTCATTGTCATTTATCTCTAGGTATTTTTTGATTTTTTCTTTGATTTCTTCAGTGGTCTCTTGGTTATTTAGTAAGGTATTGTTTAGCCTCCATGTGTTTGTGTTTTTTACGTTTTTTTCCCTGTAATTCATTTATAATCTCATAGTGTTATGGTCAGAAAAGATGCTTGATATGATTTCAATTTTCTTAAATTTACTGAGGCTTGATTTGTGACCCAAGATGTGATCTATCCTGGAGAATGTTCTGTGCGCACTTGAGAAGAAAGTGTAATCTGCTGTTTTTGGATGGAATGTCCTATAAATATCAATTAAATCTATCTGGTCTATTGTGTCATTTAAAGCTTCTGTTTCCTTATTTATTTTCATTTTGGATGATCTGTCCATTGGTGTAAGTGAGGTGTTAAAGTCCCCCACTATTATTGTGTTACTGTCGATTTCCTCTTTTATAGCTGTTAGCAGTTGCCTTATGTATTGAGGTGCTCCTATGTTAGGTGCATATATATTTATAATTGTTATCTCTTCTTCTTAGATTGATCCCTTGAACATTATGTAGTGTCCTTCCTTGTCTCTTGTAACATTCTTTATTTTAAAGTCCATTTTATCTGATATGAGTATAGCTACTCCAGCTTTCTTTTGATTTCCATTTGCATGGAATATCTTTTTCCATCCCCTCACTTTCAGTCTGTATGTGTCCCTAGATCTGAAGTGGGTCTCTTGTAGACAGCATATATATGGGTCTTGTTTTTGTATCCATTCAGCCAGCCTGTGTCTTTTGGTTGGAGCATTTAATCCATTCACATTTAAGGTAATTATTGATATGTATGTTCCTATGACCATTTTCTTAATTGTTTTGGGTTTGTTTTTGTAGGCCCTTTTCTTCTCTTGTGTTCCCCACTTAGAGAAGTTCCTTTAGCATTTGTTGTAGAGCTGGTTTCGTGGTGCTGAATTCTCTTAGCTTTTGCTTGTCTGTAAAGCTTTTGATTTCTCCATCGAATCTGAATGAGATCCTTGTCAGGTAGAGTAATCTTGGTTGTAGGTTCTTCCCTTTCATCACTTTAAGTATATCATGTCACTGCCTTCTGGCTTGTAGAGTTTCTTCTGAGATATCAGCTGTTAACCTTATGGGAGTTCCCTTGTATGTTATTCGTCATTTTTCCCTTGCTGCTTTCAATAATTTTTCTGTCTTCAATTTTTGCCAATTTGATTTCTACATGTCTCAGCGTGTTTCTCCTTTGGTTTATCCTGTATGGGACTCGCTGAGCTTCCTGGACTTGGGTGGCTATTTCCTTTCCCATGTTAGGGAAGTTTTCAACTATAATCTCTTCAAATATTTTCTTGGGTCCTTTCTCTCTCTCTTCTCCTTTTGGGACCCCTATAATGCGAATGTTGTTGCATTTAATGTTTTCCCAGAGGTCTCTTAGGCTGTCTTCATTTCTTTTCATTCTTTTCTCTTTATTCTGTTCCACAGCAGTGAATTACACCATTCTGTCTTCCAGGTCACTTATCCGTTCCATTGCCTCAGTGATTCTGCTATTGACTCCTTCTAGTGTAGTTTTTATTTCAGTTATTGTATTGTTCATCTCTGTTTGTTTGTTCTTTAATTCTTCTAGGTCTTTGTTAAACATTTCTTGCATCTTCTCGATCTTTGCCTCCATTCCTTTTCCAAGGTCCTGGATCATCTTCACTATCATTATTCTGAATTCTTTTCTGGAAGGTTGCCTATCTCCACTTCATTTAGTTGTTTTTCTGGGGTTTTATCTTGTTCCTTCATCTGGTACATAGCCCTCTGCCTTTTCATCTTGTCTATCTTTCTGTGAATGTGATTTTTGTTCCACAGGCTGCAGGATTGTAGTTCTTCTTGCTTCTGCTGTCTGCCCTCTGGTGGATGAGGCTATCTAAGAGGCTTGTGCAAGTTTCCTTAGCTAAGTTCTTTTGAAAAATGATTTTTAAACTAGAGGAATGACATACTTTTAAAATCTAAAATAGGATTCAGATGATACAATTCTCAATTAACCAAAGATATCCCCTAGTAGATCCTACTTACCATTTCACTTGATCACATCTTTCTTCTGGGGCTGCTCTCAAAAAGACACTGAGCCCACTCGCCAGCCCTTCCCAGTATAGTTCTGCATGAGGCAGTCCCTTCCAGCCTCCCCTCCATCCAGAGGCCTCGGTTAGACAGAAGCCACACTGGTTTTCTTGTTCTGAGAACATGAATTTTTCTAGGGTCACCTTTATTATATCAAACAAACATACTTATCCTCTGAAATGTTCTTTTCTAAGAAAACAAAATGAGGTGTCTGCAGAGCACTGGTACATTCTCACTTAAAACACTGCAGATGTCAGCATTCCTTAAGGAAATTTTTTTCTCACAACAGAAAACAGAAGTTTCTTTCATCTTGACTTCCAACTCTGTTCTTATTTGTTTGATGTGGAGGAGGACTTTGAGAAATTGTCAGCAAGGGACTTCTAAGGCTAGGTTGTTTGTTTAGATGCTGTCTCTTCTATGACAGGGACAGTGACCTGTTCCTCTTTATACACAAAGCCTGTGACACAATTCCAGAGTCTTTATAGTTGCTCAATAAACGCTGTTGAATGTGGACTGAATGACTATACTTAGTAAGAAACAAGAGAGCAAAATGTTTGAATAAAACAATGTTTGAATAAGCAAGTTGCCATTGACCCCAGACTCCCACCCAAAAGGAGGAATCGCTTTTACAACAGCCTGGCTTCTGTGTGAGTTCCAGTGAGGAGAAGTGATTTCGCTACTTGGAGCCTACCCTCTTGTTCTGGAAAATCCAACTACTTATACTGAACTGAAAGCAGAGTCCCTGAAATTTCCATTTGATTTGGTACAAAGTAGGCTTGAAATCCACATGTTAAAATCACCTTGAAGGCTCTTGTTGGATTTTGATTTTAGCAGTGGAACACCAGCTTCCTTTGTATACTCTAAGAACTTGGACCTGGCAAAAACAACTTTGGGAAGGGTAACAAAATAATAAGCTGATCTTCACATATACTTCCCCATCCTGGGAGGAACCAAAATGAAACTGATGGAAACTTTCCATTGCTAAGGCAAGAGAGTCACCTATGTTGCAAGGGCCATGTTGAAAGGACATTTCTTCGCATTCTGAATATCAATGTGGCTACAATCTTACCAAAGTGTTTAAAAATATTTGGCCATTCATATCTCTTGCACGCCTACTAAATGCCAGGCACTGTGATAGATACTGGACACAGAGAAATTGAAGATATAATCAAGGCTGTCAAGAAAGTCACATTCTAGTTTTAAAGAAGTAAACCAATAAATATCACACTCTAATAAATGCTCTGCTATCTATAGCCACAGACTTCTAAAGAAATTTAATGAGAGACATATTTAAGTCAGTCCGCCAAGGTCACGGAAGTCTTCCCCAAATTGGAAATGCTTGACTTGATTCACTGGATGACAGTAAAATTTGGCCAGCCTAAAAAAAAGGAAGGGTATTTGAAGCACAAAGATTATCCGGCATAGTAGCACAGAGAATACAGAAACTAAACAATGTTCAGGCTTGCAAATGGCTTAATGTATTTGGAATGTGGGTTGAAATAAGAGACTGACAGAAAGATGAAGCTAGATGTGTATGCCAGGGGCTGATCATGAAAGAATTAATATGCCATGCTAAAAAGTTTACTTTTATCCTTCAGAATAGAAAGCCACTGAAAACTTTTGAGAAGGGAAGTAGCAATATGATATTTGCATTTTGGAACGATCACCCTCGTGGCATGGTAGAAAGTGGATTAAAGGGGACAAGAGTGAGCCAAGGAGAAAGAAGATTTGGTTGGGATGATCTAGGATAGAATAAAAGGGGCAGTACCGGCAGTAGAGAGAAAGGGGCTGATTTAAAACACACTGGGGAAGTGGACGTGAGTTGAGCCGAAGGATGAGTCTAGGATGATTCCAAGATCTCTAGTTCATGTGATGAGGTGGAAAGGGGCACATTCGTTAAGCTGCTTTTCTCAGTGTCGTAGGTGGACCACAAACATCAAAACCACTAGAGGTGTTTGCAAACAATGTCGATTCCTCATGCCATCCTACACTTAATGAGTCAAAATTTATGCACAATGAAGTTTGATACATACTTCACACAAGTAAGAAAAGCAGAAAGAGGAGCAGGTGAGATAGTAAGGCAGGTAATGAGCTTAGTTTAAAGCCTAATGCTTTTGAGAAGCCAATGGAATATCTACAGGGATAGGTAATACAGGATTCCCCAGCTCAGGGGAAAGAAAAGGTCTGAAGTTGTTTTCTTTAGGAGTCAACAGCTTTTAATGTTCAAGCTAAAGACATAGGTGGTTTTTAAACAAAATCATCCTGGAGCATATAGAAGGGAAGCAATGAGAAAAGGCCTGAGATTAACCATGGGAATATTGAGATATAGGATATTGTCAGGGGAAAGTAGCCCACAAGGAAACACAGCATGTAATAGCACAAAAAATACTGAGTTCAGCCCAGGTTCTACTGAACCAGCAGAGATAAACCTAGGGCAAGCATAGCTTTTCTGATTATTCAAATCCGTTCTATCTCTAGAGAGGGTAGGAGATTATGTCACATGGCTACCATTTAAATCTGTAGTGAGAGGTTTCATAATGCCTTTACCATGAGCTGCTCAGGTCATTTTCTACCTAATTACTCCCCCAAACAAAATGACTTTGGTCACAACAAGGGAATGCACAGTAGCCAGTTGTGTGGCTGCATGCACACAAGCTTTATAGACACCTCTTAGATCCCAACTTAGCCCAGGAATGGGGAGGAATAATAGGAAAAGCAGGCTAACATAACTGTTGCTCATGTGTTCTCTGTGACAGCAAAGTGTCAGAGTGGTCACTGGGCTCTGGGCCCCAAAAGACATAGACCAGCCTCCAACTGCCTTAAGAGCAAATAGCCACAAGAAATTCTTCAAAGATAGGCATCAGGGACTAGACTTTCAAACATATTCCAGGTAACTTCTCCACTTCACACTGTGCAGCATAGCCCTGTAAGGTCCCTCAGTGACAGGGATAGAGAGGACTTAATCACTTTCCTATACCTCAAATGCATTCAATTCAAATACTTCAAACATTTAAAGTAACCCAGTCTATGCAGACTTCAAACAGCAAACTTAGCACAGTAGAGTTATTATCATCCGAAACACTTTTTTCTTATGATCGATAAAACTCATTGTATTTGAAAATTCAGACAATTCTCACAACATAACACTTAACCATAAGAGATCCATCCCTAGCAATCATTTCAAAACAATTTATTTAAAGCTATCAGAACTGCTAATGACCTTCTAAGCCATCATTTGTGGAAGCACTTTCAAGATTTCTATTTGGGCAAACAAACCCTCAAGGGTTTTTTTCAGTATTACACTTGGAGAACAGGAGACAGCTGATTTGCACAGCTATGTAGATGATAGAAAGACAGTGGTTAAGCATGTCCAATATCTTGGCTAGTATTCGTCAACGATCAGAAAGGTAGAAGGCTAAGCTGCGTTGATTCTGATCCCAACATACCCAATCGTTTATCAAGTAGTTTACTCCAATCTCTCAGCATTATCTCTCTGTGCCTCAGTCTCCTCATCCATAAAATAGGGATAATATTTTACCTATCTTGTATGGGTGTTGAGAGGGTTAAATAAGGTAATCTATATAAACACATAGTAAGTGCTCTGTAATGTTTGCTCTTATTATTTTCATTGTCAAATTCAGTAAAGCACCGTTTTGATCTGCATATCATGTGGGTTAAAAAAAAATTATTTTAAGGAAAAAAATCCTCATCATGAATAAGGCATTTTCATTTTTTTAAAATTATCAGAGGCTCTTAGACACATGCTTCTAAAGTCCAAAGGCAGCCTATTTGATGAAGCTAGTATACATTATCTCTTAGCTATACCTGACTTTTAGCCTAAATAGATGTCACAGGATTCCATTGGGTCGGGCAATTTGTTGTAGAGGAGAGCAAGGACTTTTACATAAATGTTAAGTCCAGGTTCCCTTAATTTCCAGCTTTAAAGCATTGAGAAGGGTTCTTAACACTGAGCTCCATTTCCTCACTCATGGAAAGGAGACTATATCCTAACTTGGAAGGACTTTTGTAAGGATTAAAAATGAGATAACATAATAGTTTTCAATTACTGTATTTCTTTTCCCCTTTCAGTAGAAACACCAAACTTGTCCCAAAGTTTATCATTTATGGGACATACGTCTAAAGTCCAGAGCTAAGGCCCAGCAATGGTGAACTACAGTCCTCACATATCAATAAAACCACCATTTTTTTTTCCTTCCTATTATTCATTGCATTTAAATCATGACAGTTCAAGAAATGCCCCATCATATATCATCTCAGTCGGGGTGGGGGGGGGCCATTTACTAGATAGAGTTCATTAAACATTAAGTATAGAATTGAAGCGCAGCCTTTATACCAGGGATCACCAGCTCAAATATCTATAGGGATCATCCATAGAATAGAAATATGAGAAGCAGGTTGGGTGTAACAATAGGGAGAGGTGAGGACTGTGGCAAACTAAAGAGTTTGTGCCCTCTCTAAGGTCAGCAGGGGCAACAACATGGTTTACTCCAATTGTCCCTATGCAAGAATGCAAGCCCAGTGTTGCCAGAGCTTCATTGTTTAAAAAGAAGCCAGAAATCCCATTTGTATGTGAAATAATCTGAATTCTAAATATTAGCATCAAGTTCTATTAAAAATGAATAAACAATAGAGGCCAAATAAAAATCCTTTGTGCCAAATTCAATCCATGGGCCATCAGATTGCAACTTCTGATTTATAAATCATCATTATGATCACCATATGGCCAACCCTGGCAGAATCTCAAAAGTTCACTAACGTGAACCCTTTCTTTCTTATCATGTATAACTACCTTTGCTCTCTTTCCCTTCATATCAACCAAGACTAACCAGATAATATTAAAGAGAACTTGGAAAGGATACTTCAAAGAAGTAAACTTGCCTGGACTAATTATCTCCAGGCAAGTTTTTTGTTTTTTGGTTTTTGTTTTTTACCCAAGATCCCCTCAAATGCTTTCTTTGACAAGTCCTGGGCCGTTGGTATTAAAAGGTCTGCCTGATGAGGCAGGGGCAAAGGACAAAAGACGCAGGTCTGTCTCAATTCAGGAGGTCCCCTCCCCCATCATGCCAGCTGACCTTGACAGGAAGGGTGGTGGAAAGCGGCTGGCTCTCATGCTCACTGACATTTGGAAGCACAGGTGCGGCCCAGAGCCCTGTAACAAGCCCAAGCCTGACGGGGGGACTCCCCTGACAGTCTAAGCAGGAGGCTGAATCTGTCACTGTCTGGCTGGAGCAGCTGAAGCGACTGTCTGGGACAAGTGCTGACACCGGACGCCTGAATAGGGGCTCAGTCAAGCGGGCATTTGTTACAGAAAACTCCCCTAACTCATATTTCACAGTGATCAGAGGCGGTGAGGCGGAGACACAAAGTGGCTCATCACTGTAGTATTAGCCATGGTGGTTATCACACAGGGACAGCTGGGCTGAAGCCAGAGAAGCCCTCTTTGGAGACAACAAATGTTCAGTGCCCTGGGGTGGTACCTCTCCCCATCCCCCATCTCCCATCCACCAACGCATGGCACTCCAACACCCCCTTGAGGCTCTGAAAGGAAAGAGCACAAGGAGGATGTGCTGGGTGGGGGAGGAAGGTGCCCACTTGGAGGTAGCCAGAGCCTGAGGACTGAGCCCTGCATACGGTCGCTTCAGACCCAGGCCCTGGCCTTTTGTTTCCATAGCCTCTCCTGATTCGAAACAATGAGTGTCCTTTGGGACTTATCCTTCTAAAGAAACGGTTTTATTTTTCTTTCATCAATGCTGCTCTACAATGCACTCCACAACGCTCATTTCTGTGCTCAATCAGTCTGATGGAATTGAGAGACAAATGAAAGAAGCAGAGGAAATGCCATCAAATTTAGTTTTTGTCTCAGGAGTTTCACAAACAAATGAGTGCCCCGCCCACTTTTCTAATTACATTGGCATGGCAATCAAGAACGGTGATTATTTCCAAGTGTCCCACCCATTAACTAAGATGCCCCCACAACCCTGCTCCAGAGCCCATCCTGCATTGTTAGTGACTTTCCTCCTTTGGGAAACTTGAGAACCAAGTTTAAAATAATAAGCAAATAGTGGGAAGCAGCCGAATAGCACAGGGAGAGCAGCTTGGTGCTTTGTGACCACCTAGAGGGGTGGGATAGGGAGGGTGGGAGGGAGGGAGACGCAAGAGGGAGGAGATATGGGATATATGTATACGTATAGCTGACGCACTTTGTTATAAAGCAGAAACTAACACACCATTGTAAAGCAATTACACTCCAATAAAAAAAATAAAAAAATAATAAGCAAAAATGAAATCTTTCTGGGAGTAACCATGACTCTTTTGAATTCAAAAGCCAAATGCCTTTGACATGACTACAGATCCTCAGTTACACAGTTACATATTGGACAATAGAAATAATCACTAGAATACTCACAAATATTTGTCTCATATTCAACCATTATGGTGACAGTAATAATACTAAGAATAACCATTTATTGGACACTTAGCATGTAATAAGCCTTCTTCTAAGCATTTACATTACTGAATCTTCACAATAACCAATGAGATAGGAATATTAATATCCCAGTATTACAGGAGACAAAACCAAGGTCCAGGAGGTGTAATTTAATTGTTCAAGTCACATAGCTTGGAAGAGGCAGAGTCTGGATTACAAGCAAACAGTGCCTTACACATAGTACTAAAAATGTCTATTCATTAGAGTTGCTAAGGAATGGTGGCAAAAGAACTCAATTTAGAATCAGAACACCTTGATATAGTCTTAATATGTAAACAACACCTACCAAGTTAATGAGAAAAAAGATGACTACTCCAACAGAAAAATAAAGCAAAAAATAGAAAATTTACATAAAATTTTGACAAGTGATTGAAAACAACACATACAAAATCTCACTAGTATTCAGATATTTGAAAATTACAGCAACATGATATACTAGCTTTTGCCTATCAAATTGACAAATATCTCTTAAAATTGTAATATCCAGAGTGGGTAAGAGCGTACTATCAGACACTATGGAAAAAAGTGTTGGTTTATATAACATTTCTGGGGGGCAACCTGATAATATATGTCAAAATCTTGCAAGTGGTTTATATCTTCTCTGGTAGTTTTGAAACATGGCTGTAAATTCTTTGACACTCCTTCCATTGAGAGGTAGGGATCTATATCCTCTCCTCCCTGAATCGGGGCAGGATTGTGACTGCTTCAACCAAAGGAGTACAGCAAAAATGACATCAAGTGACCTTCAAGCCTAGTTCATAAAGCCCATATACATCTGCCGTGTGCCACTGACATACTCTTGGAGCCCTGAGCTGAGTCATAAAAGCACTGCACTGAGATCACCAGGCTGGAGAGACCACATGTAGAACAACAGTCAACAGTCCTAGCTGAGCCCAGCATTTGAGTCTCCCGGCCGAGATCTCAGACATCATACAGCAGAAAACAACCACCCCTGCTGTGTTCTCTCCGAATTCCTAACTGACAAGCATCCATGAGCATAATAAATGGTGGTTATTTAATGTGGCTAAGTTTTGGGTTGGTTTGTTACACAGCAATAGATAACTGGAATAAACCTCTTATACAGCAATTATTATGGCATCATTGTTTAAAATAAAGTAAAATGGGAAACATACATTTGAATAATAAGGGCTTTCTTCATCCACTGATGAAATGTGACTATTTAAAATCAAGTTTTAGAAAACTATTTATTAATATGGAAAAAACCTTCATAACATATTATTTAAAGGGGGGTTTTAAAATAACATAGAATGCAGAAGTTCACTTTTGTGGGAAAAAACAAACATACACATATGCAATAAAACCAGATGAAAATACTCCAAATTTTAAATAGTGGCTATTACTGAGCTGTGATATTATGGGTGATTTTTATTTTCTTCTTGGTGATTATCTGCATTTCTAAAATTCATGAAAGTAGTAGACAATTTGCTAATAATACATGGAATGACCTCATTAAATCTGTGTAACTTTTAAGAACTCTTATAGAAGACCTGAGTTCAAATTCTAGCAACTTCTGTCTTACTGAATTTTTAGAAAGATTCTAAACTTTCATTTTCTTATCTGTCAAACCAAGATAATAACACATCTACCTCAAATGGTTATTATTAGGTTAAACTACATAATAACTAAGTTCCTGGTATGGACCCATGTACCCATTAGGCATTCAATCAATGGCTTTTTAAATTCAATGATAAGGAGTTTGTCCAAATTTTCAAACACAATCAGAATGAATATTTGAAACAAATATCTGTAGCTCCCAATTGAATAAAGAACATTAAGGTTTGACCTTGTGTTTCACCACTCATCTAAAACAAGTGGGATTTGGCCAAACTGCAAACCACTGCGGCAAACTACTGTGTCTCTCACTGCCACAAGTTGATTTTTTTTTTCAGAGACATCAATGGTTTAATGGATGGGGGAGCTTACACGTCTGAATCAGGGTCCTGGAGCGACACCCTACTGTTTGTAGCAGACGGCGGGCAGGACATGATGGTAGTCATCCCTCCGGGGGAAGGGGAGATTACCAGTTATAGGGGAATTGACGTCAGGTGGGCTCATTAGTTACCAAGGAAACCAGTAGAAGGGCAAGCCCCTCAACGCCCCTTTGATGACAACAATCACCAGCTGGGGCCTGGGACAAGTAGGTAGGAAGGTCAGTCGAGTGCTTAGGGTATAGGTGAAGAGGCGCTGGTAGGGTGGGGGGATGTACAGAGAGCGAGATAACAGCCATCTTGAGAGGCCTGACCATACACTCTACCCCTCCATACCCTGCACGACCCTTACCATCTTGGTCCGCCCCTCTTCCGCGATTCCCTGGGGTCACTGCCACCAGACGCCACAATACAGTACAGACAGCAGCAGCCGGAGAGCATCAAGAGTAAGATACCTAGTATACTCAGCACAGTCATTTTTCCAGGATGTGGGCACGTTTTGGAGCCAAGCATTTACCGGATTAATGGAAAGGGAGTCAACAGCAGCAGTGCCCTGTCCAGTTATAAGGAAGGTAAGGCCACCCCTAGTTTTCACAAACCCATAGCCACCCCCATGGGGAGGGGAAGGCTTGGTTTTAAAAGAAACATTCTGGTGGCCTACCCAGGAGTCAGAGCAGTCAAAGTTTAGGTCTGCCGCCCCATGTTATGTTGGGTGCCATTAGGGGTGTACCCATTACATCTTTCCAAACAAAAAACAGTTAATCCCAATAGTTGGACTTGCGTATCCATAAGCCAGCCTATTCCACTCTGCGCACATAGCATAGCCCAGGGGGGCTCATGTGCCGTCATTTGTACAGTAACGTTCACCAACAGGGGTCCTTCTGATGTGCTGGCATGTGGAACGGGAAGGTGGTGAAGTCTTCCCCCATGGTCAGTAGTCTCCACATAGTCACAATAGCTGGGGCAGTTTTTCATGGAAGTCCAGAGGAGGACAGTGGCATCTCACTGTAAACCCAGCAGTCAGACTCATTTCCCAGTGTGGTCAGTGTTGCGGCTCAGTCCTCGAATAGATTTCCTCCCTCAGATGAAATGTAAGACATCTAACAGGCACAACATGGGAAGATTATGACCATTAAGCAAAATACAAGCAGTAACCCCATGTGAGGTAATGCCACACCTGCCTGTGGTTTTGTCCTGGTCTGCAAAACAGTTCAGAAAACTCAAGTTCTCAGTAATACAGGAACGTGTCCAAAATCACGTATACAATGGCCACCTCATTTTACCTTGGATGTCTGAACCACAGTTACTCCATTTTGACTTTCAAATGCATTTCCTTCCTCAATGGCCAAAGCAGATGTACACTACATGTCTGAAAGGCCACAAAACAGGCTGCTCTGGTCAGTAAAATTTAAGTTAAACCATGTATAAGCCAGAGTGACTTCCCCAAACCTCAATATGTGCAGATTTTTCCATCATTTCTCCTTTTGATTGCAAATCTTCCAATAGAAAGTACAGATGATCAAAATACTTGTCCCGCGATGCTGGGGTGCTGACTCCTACCCCAGGTTCAGATCATGTTCCTTGGTGCTAGGCCTCCTTTATATTCGCCTAGTCATTCACGGTGGGGGAAAACTAATCAGATCTCGCTAACAGTCTCAGACGTATGTTAATGGGGAAACACTATATAGGCCATACATTTTATCACTTATACCCAGTTTTCACACAAGCATTGTACATGTGCTTTTAGCAGCAGACTTAAAGCAAGTAGTGTCATACTTCAAGAGTAGTTATATCTGTGACAAGTTCACTAGATAATTTTCTTTCCATCCAGAACATCAGAGCAGAAGTATGGCTAACACAAGAACTTTCATAAATACAAGTAACAGAACTAGAATTTAACATCCACTGAAACATAATATTGTTCTCTCTAAAATTACCCTCATCTCCACCAAACACAGCCAATCAAAACTAATTTGTTTGCAAAATAAGACTAGTCAACTGACCATATAGACTCCTGCAAACTGGCTGAGAGGGAACTCCTCAGGAGTCTCAGACTGAATTCCCAAAAGGCCTCTCAAGGCCAGGAAAGCCATACCAAAGGCTTGTCATAAGGCTTCACCTTGGTGCATTTCTCTCTTCTAGAGGTCTCCAAAATATCAAGATTCCAGCACATGCCAGGAGACAGTCTTTCCCATCTGCCTGTTAAGGCTGCTTGGAACCCAAGAGTCCATTTTCTGGAGGGACCAGGCAGAGAGAAAAGAAAAATATTTCAATTCTCCCCACAGGTGTGGTTTACCCAATTGCTGTAAGTCAAAACTAAATTGAAGTGAAGGGCTTCCCTCTATCTGGAAAACACAGATCAAAACCAGTAACATTCCAGACAAAACCCATAAAAATTATAACCATATTCACCAGTTCACTCAGTAACCAATTCTTTTGTTAACTTTTTATGAAACTATCATTTCTCCCAATAGGATTCTCTAAGTTCTTACCCAGCTCAGCAGTATAATCTGAAATTTATCAGACACCTGTTATGGTCAAAAGGTCCTTCCTATGAATCTTCTTGAAGATGAAGCACTTTTGCAAAAGCATCAGAGTATAATAACTGTGTATAAATGACAAAAGACGTAAAAAGTCACAGTTAAACACCTGATCACAATGTAATTGATAAAGAAACTTGGTAACAGAAATTATAACCAATTATAATCCTAACCCTTGAAAACCTTAATCTCTAGCAAAAAACAAGAAGCAAGTAACTGTGATTTCCTGATTGGAAAACTTAATGCTTTAGTCTTCCTCTCCTAAGCAGGCAAAGGTAGGTAAACTGAGACCCACTCAGCAATTAGTGTTCCAATATTTTATCCTATTTGAAGCGACCCATGAATTCTCTTCTTTCAACTTTAGTTTAGTTTCAAGTTACCAAAATCTGGAGAGACTATATTAAATAGACATTCCCAAAACATAATTATTTCTATAGAGTTTACCTAAAAGCTCTTTTTTTTTTCTCTTTTACTCTTAGAGATCACATAAAATTAAAGTTCCAGAGAGCAGAGGTAGATCATTTACATCTCAAAGGCACAAGAGAAATACCAATTCCTTCTAGAAAGCTAGCTTAACCAATTACGAAAGTCTCACTTTGATACAATAGCAGAACCATTAGAGACCATTGTTCTCCAGATCTCTTGGCAGCCCCCATTCATCAAGGACAGCCACCACAAGGTCCCACGTAATAGTGGACAGCCACCCTGGGATTTCCCCCACATCTTTCGGGATCACCCCTGGAACTTTTGGGCCCCAAGTGTTAGTGGATGGCCAGCAATATCACAGAGTAGTTTAGCTAACTTCTCGACACACATACACATTCTTGATAACAACTAATAACAACAGGAGCTAACCTATTATGAGAACCCCTCTATGACAGGCACAGTTCTCAGCACTCTGCCTGTATTGGCTAACTTTATCCTCACCATAACACTATGATGCAGTTACTATTATCATCCTTGCTTCTCATGTGTGGAATCAGAGACACAGATGAGGTAAGTAACTTACCCATCGTTACACAGCTAGAAAGCAAGGAGTTGAACCTAGTCAGGCAAGTTCCAAGGCACATATTCTTTATCTCATCTATACTGCTGTATGTAAGCAATATGATTATTATATCCACTATGCAAAACTTGGCATGGGAGGAGGAATATCAGACTACTTTTCACTAGTCTTATCACCAGGGTGACAATTGAACCCACAGCCTAATCCAAGTGCTGCTTATGCAGTAACAGTATTATAAATAGAGAAAAAGAATAACCAATCTTCCACCCTGACCCCTGGTTGACCCTCCCTCTACTCCTCTATGCCACTACTTTTTTTTTAATTTTTGAATTTTATTTATTTTTTTAAACAGCAGGTCCTTATTAGTCATCAATTTTATACACATCAGTGTATACATGTCAATCCCAATCGCCCAATTCATCACACCACCACCCCCACCCCCCACAGCTTTCCCCCCTTGGTGTCCATACGTTTGTTCTCTACATCTGTGTCTCTATTTCTGCCCTGCAAACCGGTTCATCTGTACCATTTTTCTAGGTTCCACATATATGCGTTAATATACGATATCTGTTTTTCTCTTTCTGACTTACTTCACTCTGTATGACTGACAGTCTCTAGATCCATCCACGTCTCAACAAATGACCCAATTTCATTCCTTTTTATAGCTGAGTAATATTCCATTGTATACATGTACCACATCTTCTTTATCCATTCATCTGTCAATGGGCATTTAGGTTGCTTCCATGACCTGGCTATTGTAAATAGTGTTGCAATGAACATTGGAGTGCATGTGTCCTTTTGAATTATGGTTTTCTCTGGGTATATGCCCAGTAGTGGGATTGCTGGATCATATGGTAATTCTATTTTTAGTTTTTGAAGGAACCTCCATACTGTTCTCCATAGTGGCTGTATCAATTTTCATTCCCACCAACAGTGCAGGAGGGTTCCCTTTTCTCCACACCCTCTCCAGCATTTGTTGTTTGTAGATTTTCTGATGATGCCCATTCTAACTGGTGTGAGGTGATACCTCATTGCAGTTTTGATTTGCATTTCTCTAATAATTAGTGATGCTGAGCAGCTTTTCATGTGCTTCTTGGCCATCTGTATGTCTTCTTTGGAGAAATGTCTATTTAGGTCTTCTGCCCATTTTTGGATTGGGTTGTTTGTTTTTTTAATATTGAGCTGCATGAGCTGTTTATATATTTAGGAGATTAATCCTTTGTCCATTGATTCGTTTGCAAATATTTTCTCCCATTCTGAGGGTTGTCTTTTCATCTTGTTTATGGTTTCCTTTGCTGTGCGAAAGCTTTGAAGTTTCACTAGGTCCCATTTGTTTACTTTTGTTTTTATTTCCATTACTCTAGGAGGTGGATCAAAAAAGATCTTGCTGTGACTTATGTCAAAGAGTGTTCTTCCTATGTTTTCCTCTAAGAGTTTTATAGTGTCCAGTCTTACATTTAGGTCTCTAATCCATTTTGAGTTTATTTTTGTGTATGGTGTTAGGGAGTGTTCTAATTTCATTCTTTTACAAGTAGCTGTCCAGTATTCCCAGCACCACTTACTAAAGAGACTGTCTTTTCTCCATGGTATATCCTTGCCTCCTTTGTCATAGATTAGTTGACCATAGGTCTGTGGGTTTATCTCTGGTATGCCACTACTTTTTGTAGGATCCAAAGTTCTTTGGGCATGTCTTGTTAACGTCTATGTCCTCTGGGCTTCATGCACCATCTAGCCCATCTCAGGAGCTTAATGACAATTTGTTCAGGTGAATTGAAGAAGTTCTACTCATGTTAGCAGTTCCTACCTAATTCCTGTCTCCCAAGAGTTTCTCTTTGGAAGAAACACACGCACAGACACACACACACACAGCATTGTTAAATAAATGTGGATCCATCTAGCATGAAGTGGTCTGAGTCTGGGGTTAATGCCTTAGGAAACTCTAACACCTGGCCTTTAGGATTAAGTGGAGATTGATAAATGACATGCCTAATTCCCACCTGGGCTTTGAACCAATCAAGTTCAAATTGGGAATTCGATAAGAATAAGACAGATGGAATCCAAACACAGTATCAACATCTTACTGATTGAGTTAAGCTGATATTGTAAAATGTGATTTATATTTGTGGGTCAGTGGGCTTCACAACCCTGAATTCCATAACTAGACTTATTCACTGAGTTCTAGGAAGTACTGCACCAGGACAGGATTCCCTCTGGTAGGAGAACTGAGGCATTTATGAGCATGCCTTCCCTTATAAAGAAAAGAAAGAATGGAATGTCCATGCCCATTTTCTCCTTCAACGTCACCAATGAAATTGTCATTCTTCCTCCCCTGGGGAGAAATAAGTGAGAGGGTGGCTGTAGACAAAGAAAGAAGAAGAAGAAAAGAGGCTGTAGAAATTTGGCCTTCTACTTGCTATGACCCTCGTGTGAATGAGAACCTGAAAGTCATGAAGAGAAATCTTTGGTAGGACTGAGGACAGCTGATAGATTTCATCATTGGGTTGAGTGCTTAGTTATTACAAATTATTTACATTCCTATTTCTCTCTCTCATCTGTATAATGTATACAGATCATTTAGCTGCATTTAACATCAACAATTAAAAAATTTCACTTTTAAGTTTGTGCTGCAAACCCAGAGGAATTAAGTATCACATAAACAGAATCTTCTAAAAATTCAGCCCCAATTTTTATTGTGTAATACAACCCTGAACTAGCCTGTACGTTTTTTGAAAATACAGATTGTTGTACTTCATTGTATTCCCTAGAATACTATGCATATAGTAATTTATCTACAAAAGTTTTCCCATCAATGCATTTATTTTTTTCATTTGCAGTGTTATTTTTTTAATTTTTATTGGAGTATAGTTGCTTTACAATGTTGTGCATCAATGCATTTATGATGGAAGAAATCGTAAGAAAAAAAATCTCATTGGCTATTCAACTTGTAACTCAAGAAGGAAGAATATATAGGCAGCTCAACTTATTAATCATTCATTCATATGTCAGTTTGAGGCACTAGGAAAAGATTTTCCCATAGAAGGTCTACAATATATATCTTTTAATACAAAAATAACTAGAGTTAAGATTCATCTAAGTTTCAGATGAAAGCACTAACATCTTACCCCAAATAGAATATTCTAGCATTGCACTCTGGACCTAGGATGGGGCACGACATACAAAGAATGGAGCCTGGGGGGATGGGAATGGGGACTGAAATGTGGGAGAGAGAGGCAGAGGGCCATGAGTCTGGAGTCAGAGAGCCGTCCAGAGTTTTTACCTCTCCTCCTTCCTTCCAGCTCTCCTGCCCCAACTAGATGCCCTAGCCCATCACTAGAGACAAGTGGCAAGCCAGAGAAAGGGGCTATGGGTGGGAGGAGAGAACTCTGTAGCAGGAAAGGAGAGGGGGAGGAAAGGGACAGGGGAAGTACTGTTGTCCAGTAAGGAGGAAGGGGAGTCCAGCCAGCTGTGGCTAGGGAGGTCTTTCTTACGTTACCACCTGGGAGACCCTGGACTAATTATTTAACTTCTACCAGGTACACAGCAATAATCAATTATTTACTCCACATGAGCCAAGTTCTAAGCACTTGTGTCATCTCATTTAATTCTTAAATAAATATTCTTAGGAAACAGAGGCCCAGAGAAGCTAAGTGTCATGGACACTGGTGTCACCCAGATCTCCCTTCCCTGAAGGACCATTGCCCCAGCTGCTGGCAGAGAGCTTTCCACCCCCAGCCCTTCAAGGATGCCTCAGCAGCAGAGCTGCCTTTACTAAAGTCACTCCCCCGCTCAGGGTGACCCACCTCCAATGACTGACCACTGTGAGGATATCTCTGCCCTGCTCGAAACAATTCTGTAGGGCTGTACTGGCTCCAGAGCTCTGCGACATGGCTGCCCGACTTGTCTCTCTGCCCGGTCCTGCTTCTGTCCCCTCCTTTCCTCAGGTGTTAGACCAATAACACTCCAGAGTAAGTAACTTGTATGCTAAACTCATCCCAGAGTCTATGCTAGAAAATCCAAACTGGGACACTAAGTAACTTGCTCAGGGCCCAAGGACCCACAGTGGGGACCCAAATCCAAACAGAATGGTCCCGAGCCTGAGCTCCTAACTGCTCTACTCCACTGCCTTCCACCGTGAGCCATTACTCCTTCATTACCCAAGACTTCTACCACAATCCACACAAACCCTCTTATCTAGACCTGACTTTTCATTAGGTAGACGGTTCAGGTAAAGATTTTTGCCTCCAAACTGCCACACAGAATTTTAACTAAACAAGGGAGAGGCATGCAGCCTTCTGTCTTTGGGAGTAGATCTCATATTAATAGAATCTCCCTTAATTCCATCTATCCCCTTTTTCAAAGTATTTTCCGTGGCATGCCAAGTCAGTAAGAACTTAAGATTTCCTGAACCCCAGAAGGGGAGAAACTAAAGTCCACAGAGCAAGCTCCCTCTTTAGATATCCCAGCTTAAAACTGACCATTTTAAAATTTGGTGAGAGATTGTCCACCCAATCTAAGAAGCTAAATTTCTAAAAGCTCACTTTCTATAATACACAAGCTAAAACATTTTCCAAGTTAGTATTTTCTTCCACTCTGTTGGTATCCTCAATTTAAATAGTAAGCCCAATTTCCACAATATAGAAGGCAAAAACTGCCTGATGTTGATTTAAACAACTGTGAGTTCCCCAATATACCTTGTTTTGATTTTGTTTTCTTTCTGCTTCTGCTGTGGGGTTTGTAGCTACCTCTTCTACAGTCACAGCATTTCACTTACAAACACATCACACTGTCTAAATTTAACCTAATTAGCAAGTCAGAGCACCTAACCCTCGGACATTTTCCCACTCCCCCAGCTGCCCCCAGGTGCAATAGTTTCAGTTGTCAATGCAAAGTCATTTCCAGAAACCATGAGAGGATAAATGGAAACTGGTCTTGACCACAGAGAAAACAGTCATGTCCCCTACATTTTCTGGCACCTGACTTTCTTTAATGGTTTTTACCTCTCATTAAAGAGTATACCAAGTTCCATGGCTGCTGAGGAGCCTCAGGATAATCCAAGCTGATGCTTTTCATTCTACTTCCTGGTGTGTTTGTAATCAGGATGGGGCACTACTACAAACCCCATCTTAGATCTGTGCTGTTCTGTGAAGTAATGGTGTTCAATCATCATGCAGTGCATTTTCAACTTGCTTCTGATTGTTCTGGTCATGTCTGAGATGTAGCTTTGATGCATACATTGAATTGAAGAAAAAGGAAAAAGTAACAGAAAGAAGGGAGAGGGATTAGTAGCTCAAAGTCTTTTAAAATCTTGATCTCATTGAAATGAAAACATACTTTATCTACCTTCTTTAGATTTTTCTGATTGCATTAATTCCAGATGAAAAGTAAGTCAGTAGGTGCCTTTTATTTTCCCACTCTCATGAAGTTTTTCTACAGGGAGCCTGTAAAGGAAAACTGTCTCTCTCCTAGTGCTCCTAGGCAAAGCATTGAAGTACAATCCCAACAAAATCAAAGTGACAGCTAGAAGGTACCCCTAATCGCCAGCTCTCTGAGTTCTTTCAGGACTTGAATACAATTGTCAGTTATCAAGGTCTCTTTGTAGAGCAGACAAGTAACAATTAATGCAAAGTCTAAATCAAACTTGCCAAAAAGATATTGCTACCTTTTCACATCTAATAGCAGTATCCAATGGCAAACCCAAGATCAAATAGTAAACTAAGGTATTAGGAAAAGCCATCAAAGTAACTATAAAATAAATTATTAAAATGTGTTAGTAATTGTGTTTAATGCAAATTCACATGGTCACAGTTACCATATTTTCCAAACCAAAAATGAACACGTATCCGATACATGGTCTGACCATAAAATTACTGCAGTAACTCTCTAGTGAGTGACTACTGCATGCTAGGCACTATTCTCAGCACTGCAGATGAAGTTGTGAAAAAAACAGGCAAGGCCCCTGCCCTCATGGAAGTTACATTCTAATAACAATTAGACATAAAATTTAATATTCCATAATCATATCTCTTCCATCCCCTTCACATCTACATCACATCTAAATCATAAGAAAATAATGAAAAAGGGTTGAAAATTGGACCAAGAAATACTTAGGAATTGAGAAAGTCTACCAGTTCCTTGGGAGGAGGGGCTGGAGGAAGCTGAAGGGACTCACTCTCTTTACTGTCGTCTCACTTCTCTGATTGAATGACAGAACTGTTTGTCCACCTGGTCCAGTCCCCTTCCATGCCAAATCACATTTAAATCATTCTAGACTAGAGAAAATCTATGTCACTTTTAAATGTCTTACATGGCATCCAAAGGAGATTGGGTTCTATTGGACAAGAAAAAAAAAGTCCATAGTGAAGTCATTTGGGTTTGTCAATTGAACTGGAATCCAGAGAGAATAATGAGGAAATGGTTGGACAAGGAGAAATGGAACTAAGTCTCTTCCTCCCCAAGCTTTCAAGACCAAAGTTATTTCTATCAGGGGAAATGAGGAAAGAATCATATGACTTACAAGCCCTTGGAGGGAGATCTTACTGGATAAAGCATCGTTGTTAAATACAGTCTTCAGGCAGCTGAAAGGAAGCAGTAATCAGGTATCCACACTTTTGCTCCCTTGACACTTGGTACTATTTGTCTGAATTTTCCTTTTAATGTTTCCTCCTTTCCTGTTGGTTGCTGTAGCATGCACTCAAAGTAGAAGTAGGGTTAGCAGGTTGGGAATACTGTCTCACTTAGAGGTTTATTATTGGGGAGAATGGGGATGAAAGAACAGATTTTTTTCTCCCTCTCTGTATATACATTCCCTAAGCATCTTCACCTATTTTTTCAGTTTTATCCATCATTGATGTTTAGCTCCAAATCTCTGCATCTAAGCATCAATAGATTTTGTAGATGCCACACTAGTATTTAAAACTCAACAGAGCCAGCACTGGCTCATGGCTTCCCCCATGCCCTACATACTGCTTCTCTTCATGTATCCTGTATCTCAATGGAGGGCACCACCATCATGTCCAAAGTCACCCACCACTCAAGAAAAATTGTAAGATGTACATGCAGCAGTTACCTATAACAACACCTGAGAACCATGAAAAGACACGGCTGAAAGAATTTTAAAGGGTCAAAAACAAATGGAAAAACATCCATGTTCATGTATTGGAAGACATAATATAGTTAAGATGTCCATACTACCCAACATGATCTACAGGTTCAACACAATCTCTATCAGTGGTGGTAGTCATGAAAAAAAGTGAGAAAGAGAATGAATGAGAGGTCACGTTATTAGAAAATAACTTTTAAAAGAGACTTAAAAGACTAAGAGACTTGATTGGATGACAGAAAATGGGCAGGAATGAAAAACGGCCACTGGACTTGACATGTGAGCCTCTCCAGTCCTTCCCTCCTGATGTCTGAGTTTGGGGAGGGTTGAAGTATGGGAAGAGATTAAGGGAATTGATCTCTACATCCACTTCCTTGCTCCATCCTTATTTAAATCCATCCTCTTTAGCCACACTATTTTTCTTTTTCATTTAAAATGTCTTTGATTTTTGTTGTTATCTTCCCCGCTCTGCCCAACAGAAAATATAGCAATCACTCCTCTGTTCCAAGTTATTTATGAATATGTTGAAAAACTCCTCAGATTTGATGTGTTCAATGAGCACTCCTCAGATTTGATGTGTTCAATGGGCACTTCCTTTCTCTCCACTTTCTAAACTGAAACCAATACCCCATCAGTAACCACCCAATGAGAAGGCTGCACCTTCTCCCCATAATGGAGAGAATACCATAAAATGTCTTAAGAGAAAATGTGCATTTCAGAATAAAAATGGAATATGGGGAAGGATGGGGAATAAACTCCCCCCACCCAAGGAAGAGAGACATATAAGACTACATCGTGTTTTCAGTAGACAAATTAGCAGGATCTGTGCAAGTGATTTTTGCATAAACAACAAAGACCTCCCCAAGTATTTCCTTCAATACATTGAGCAATATGCCCCAAAGCAGCCCTGAATGGGAGAAAGAAGCAAGAGGCTGTCAGCCAAGGGACACTTGAGTCTTTGCTTTTATGTAATTTATTTCTTGTAAGTGACCTCTGCCACTTTGGCTTTATGTGTGGGCACTCACCCTTTGCAAGCAAATACAATTATGAGGCATTTTCCTCTGTGTATAGTTAGATAATGTATTCTTCCTGTTGCAAAGTGACCTCAAGAGCCCGGGACCTCATTTCATCTCAATTTGTGCCAGTGAAACGCTTGACAAGTTGCTCTTTTTAGTTACGTATAACTTTGGGTTTTAGTCCTAAGCACTGTTGTGCTTCTGACAAGGACAAATCGGGCTATACGATTTGTTTCCTATCCTTTGTGGTGCCAGTGATTACAGAACCAGCTGGGTGGGATCAGCATTGAGTACTTCTCTGTGATTCATTTGCTTTGAGTACAATTACTACAAAATCACAAAGTCCTGGATGGGTTAAAACCACCAAATGGAAAGCAAACTTATTTTAAATATGTAAGCACAGAAAGACACATACACATGAAGAGTGCTGTTTCAAGAGTATTCTTGGAATGTTAACCATTCCTTAGTCTCTAATACAAATAATTTCACATTTCTAGTCAGGGTTTTTGTTCTATGAGAGACCTAAACAGAATAATGTTTCTCCTGGTGCTCTTGGCAAACACTGAAGATCTCCTGTTAGAATTCTGTCATCTCTTTTTTGAACACAGGTGATAAACCAAATTTGCACATTGTTGATCTAAAACCCAAGTCTTTAACCTGAGCATAACAAAAATCACATTAGGAGACATGCCTGTCCAAACACTACAGTAACTGTGGCAGGGATGCTTGGAATAGCTGCCATTTGCTCATCTCTTCCCAACCTGAAATTATTTGAGCTTCACCTGTTTCCATCTCAAATTATCCTATAATTGCCTTTCATATTATAGGGTTACACCAAAAGTAGCTACCATACCAACTGGCACCCAGACATCAGGGACATGGAATTGGCTGTCTCTTTTTCCTCACCTCATATGCTCTGATTAGTGTTCATACAATACCTAAGGAAAGAAAAGTTTGCCTTAAGTCTAGAAATTTACTAAAGGAGTCATCTAACACATTCTTCAGTATGAAGTGCTCCCCAAAGTCACAAAGCTTTATTTTTAAAATCTGCCAATTTGTTTGCTGTTTTGAAAATATACCTGCATAATTTGATTATTGCTTTCCAAGTGGGAATATCAAAATTACATAATGATCATTGTGCACTATTTTTAAGATTTTTGTCTCAATTATTTGAAAATTAAAAGCTACTTTCAAACTTCCCAAAACTGACTTGGGAAAAATTTCATGCACTATCCTTAGCTGGTTGTGAATTCCTGTTATGTCAGCCTCTAAATCAAAAGATATTAATGCTTACTCTGTTTTCTTAATAGAAGATTGTTTAACAATTTGTGAGTACCTTTCCAAATAGGAAAAATGCTTTAAAATCTTTTAGAAAACAATTTCTCTATTTGAATGTTTATTATGTGTACTCCTTTTAACTGATCATTAACGTCTTCAGAAGGCCAGGAAATAACAAGGGCAATTGGGATGGGATCTACTATCCTCCACCTTGACACCTTCAAGTCCCGTGACCTGGAGCAGACATGTGGCTTCTCTAAACTTGAATTTCCTCATCCTTAAATATGGGAATAACTGGACTTCATTTCAAACAGTACGGTGGAACAGGTACTGTGAGCAGCCCTCCAACTGACAATAACCAAAAATACTGAATAACATATTTTAAAAATCTTTTAAAATCCATCACTGCCATGGCAAGCAATAAGGACTCTTCAGGGCAGGAAAAAAAGAAGTGAACACTGGAATCTAGAAAGGTGAGCAGAGCTCTGAAGAAGGTTTTCATCCTGAGGTCATCAAGTTAACCCAGTGACCTTGAGCCTCAGTTTTGAAAGGGGAAATGAAACAAGCCTCAAGCTGCCTAGAGCTGTCTAATAGGAGATGTCTGCATAAAGTAGACTCTAAAGGCCTACGGAAGAGTAGAATAGAAATAAATGTTCCTTTCAGCAAGGGACAAAAATGAAACTTAACATTTCTCAACCTGGCCATTGGTCTCCTCTGATATTTCATAACCATCACCAGTCACCATATATACTTCTAGCCTGAGTTCTAACACTATCTTTGTGATCCAAAAAACATCAACCTAATTACTTAATTTCCTACATCAGTAGTGTCACCAAACATCCATCAAAAACAAACATAAATCCTATTTGGAGGAATGCACATTTTTTTCAGACGATAAACATCCCATTAAATAACTTTCTGAGGAATATAAGCTCAGAGTCCATAGAATAATACCATAAAACACACACACACACACAAAAAAAAAGAACCAGAAGAAATCAGATCTACAAAGATTTTATCCACTGAAATTATCAAACTCAGATTATAAAATAAGTGTATTTAATATGTTTAAAGATATAAAAAAGAATACTTAAAATATAAGAAGAGAGTAACTAAAATAAATAAATTTTGAAAAACTAAATCTTTAAGAAAATATAATACTTGAAATTTTAAAAATATATGTATGAAATCAATGGTAAATTAGACACAGCTGAACAGTGAATTTGCAAACTCAAAGGTAAATTTGAAGACATCCAGGATGCAGCACAAATAGACAAAAAGATCACAAAAAATAAACCAAAGAAGGTTAAAAAGCATGGCGGATAGATTGAAAAAGTCTAACATAATCTAATCGATATCCAGCAGGAAAGAAAGAAAGAAGGAGATGAAATATACAAAGAGAGAATGGCTGAGAGTCTTCCAGAACTGAAGTAAGATTATAAATCAGGTTCAAAAAGTGCAGTAACTTCCCAGAAGAATAAATAAATTTAAATCCACATTTAGACAAATTATAAGGAAATTTCAGGATAGTAAAGAGAAAAAATATATTAAAACAAGTCAGAGAGAAAATATAAAGGATCCAGTAGCAAACTGATGGCAGATCCCTCAATAGCAGCAGTGGAAGCCAGAAGACAGTGGAATAATATCTTTAAAATTCTAAGACAACAGAACATCAAACTAAGATTGCATACCTAGTGAAAAGCCATTGAAAACATGGAGGGTGAAATACAGATACAGTTGACTCTTGAACAACATAGGTTTGAACTGCACAGGTCCACCTATATGTGGATTTTTTTCAATAAATATATTGGAAAACTTTTTTGACATTTGCGACAATTTGAAAAAACTCAAACCATGTAGCCTAAAAGTATCAAAAAAATTAAGAAAAAGTTAAGTATGTCATGAATGTATAAAATATATGTAGATACTAGTCTATTTTATCATCTACTACCACAAAATATACACAAATCTATCAAAAAAGTTAAAGTTTATCAAAACTTATGTGCACAAACACTTAAAGACCATACATGGCACTATTCACAGTTGAGATAATGTAAAGATGCAGTAATAAATCATAACTACATAAAATTAACTGTAGTACATGCTGTACTACTGCAATAATTTTGTAGCCTCTCCTGTTGCTATTGCAGTGAGCTCGTGTTGCAAACATCTCCTTAAAACACCATGTGCTCTCTGCTATTGTTTTCTTCGTTTCTATCTAATTTATTTCTGCTCTGATCTTTATGATTTCTTTCATTCTACTGACTTTGCGTTTTCTTTGTTCTTCTTTCTCTAGTTGCTTTAGGTGTACGGTTAGATTCTTTATTTGAGATTTTTCTTGTTTCTTGAGGTGAGATTGAATTACTATAAACTTCCCTCTTAGAATGGCTTTTGCTGCATCCCATAGGTTTTGGGTCATCATGTTTTCGTTGTCATTGTTTCTATGTATTTTTTTATTTCTTCTTTGATTCCTTCAGCGATCTCTTGGTTATTTAGTAGCACACTGTTTAGCCTCCATGTACTTGTGTTTTTTACAGTTTTTTTCCTGTAATTGATTTCCAATCTCATAGTATTGTGGTCAGAAAAGATGCTTGATACGATTTCAATTTTCTTAAATTTTCTGATGCTTGATTTGTGACCCAAGATGTGATCTATCCTGAAGAATGTTCCGTGTGCACTTGAGAAGAAAGTGTATTCTGCCACGTTCGTGTGGAATGTTCTATAAATATCAATTAAATATATCTTGTCTATTGTGTCATTTAAAGCTTGTGTTTCCTTATTTATTTTCTGTTTGGATGATCTGTCCATTGGTATGAGTGGGGTGTTAAAGTCCTCCACTATTACTGTGTTACTGTCGATTTTCCCTTTCATGGTTGTTAGCCTTTGCCTTATGTATGGAGGTGCTCCTATGTTGGGTGCATAAACATTTATAATTGTTATATCTTCTTCTTGGATTGATCCTTTGATCATTATGTAGTGTCCTTCTTTCTCTCTTGTAATAGTCTTTATTTTAATGTCTATTTTGTCTGACATGAGTATTGCTACTCCAGCTTTCTTTTGATTTCCATTTGCATGGAATATCCTTTTCCATCCCTTCACTTTCAGTCTGTATGTGTCCCTAGGTCTTAAGTGGATCTCTTATAGACAGCATATATATGGGTCTTGTTTTTGTATCCATTCAGCCAGTCTGCATCTTTTGGTTGGGGCATTTAATCCATTTACATTTAAGGTTATTATCAATATGTATGTTCCTATTACCATTTTCTTAATTGTTTTGGGGTTGTTTTTGTGGGTCTTTTTCTTCTCTTGTGTTTTCCACCTAGAGAAGTTTCTTTAGCATTTGTTGTAAAGCTCGTTTGGTGGTGCTGAATTCTCTTAGCTTTTGCTTGTCTGAAAACCTTTTTATTTCTCCATCGAATCTGAATGAGATCCTTGCTGGGTAGAGTAATCTTGGTTGTAGGCTTTTCTCTTTCATCACTTTAAGTATATCCTGCCAATCCCTTCTGGCCCGCAGAGTTTCTGCTGAAATTCAGCTGATGACCTTATGGGGACACCTTTGTATGCTTTTTTTTTTCCCTTGCTGCTTTTAATATGTTTTCTTTGAATTTACTTTTTGTTAGTTTGATTAATATGAATCTTGTTGTGTTTCTTCTAGGGTCTCTCCTGTATGGGACTCTCTGTGCTTCCTGGACTTGGGTGATTATTTCCCTTCCCATGTTAGGGAAGTTTTCCACTATAATTTCTTCAAATATTTTTTCAGACCCTTTCTTTTTCTCTTCTTCTTCTGGGACCCCTATAATTCGAAGGTTGGTGCATATAGTGTTGTACCAGAGGTCTCTGAGATTGTCTTCAATTCCTTTCATTCTTTTCTCTTTATTCTGCTCCTTGGCAGTTATTTCCACCATTTTGTCTTCCAGCTCACTTACTCATTTTTCTGCCTCAGTTATTGTTATTGATTCCTTCCAGTGTATTTTTCATTTCATTTATTGTGTTGTTCATCTCTGTTTGTTTGTTCTTTAGTTCTTCTAGATCTTATAGCAAAGATCAAATAAAACTAAAAGCTGGTTCTTTGAGAAGATAAACAAAATTGATAAACCCTTAGCCAGACTCATCAAGAAAAAAAGGGAGAAGACACAAATCAGTAACATTAGAAATGAAAAAGAAGAAATCACAACTGACACCACAGAAATACAAAGGATTATAAGAGACTACTACAAAAAAGTATATGACAATAAAATGCACAACCACAAAGAATAGACAAATTCTAAGAAAGGTACAATTTTCCAAGACTGAGCCAGGAAGAATTAGAAAATATAAACAGACCTCTCACAAGTAATGAAATTGAAACCGTAATTAAAAATCTTACAACAAACAAAAGTCCAGGACTAGATGGCTTCACAGGTGAATTGTAACAAACATTTAGAGAAGAGCTAACACCGATCCTTCTCAAACTCTTCCGAAAACTTGCAGAGGGAGGAACACTTCCAAATTCATTCTATGAAGCCACCATCACCCTGATACCAAAACTAGACAAAGATGTCACAAAAAAAGAAATAAAGGCCAATATCACTGATGAACATAGATGCAAAAATCCTCAACAGAATGCTAGCAAACAGAATCCAAAAACATATTAAAAGGATCATACACCATGATCAAGTAGAATTTATCCCAGGGATGCAAGGATTCTTCAGTATATGCAAATCAATCAATGTGATACACCATCTTAACAAATTGAAGAATAAAAACCATATGATAATCTCAGTAGATGCAGAAAAATCTTTTGACAAAATTCAACACCCATTTATGGTAAACACTCTCCAGAAAATGGGCATAGAGGGAACCTACCTCAAAATAATAAAGGCCCTACATGACAAACCCACAGCAAACATCATTCTCAATGGTGAAAACCTGAAAGCATTTCCTCTAAGATCAGGAACAAAACAAGGATGTCCACTCTCACTGCTCTTACTCAACATAGTTTTGGAAGTCCTAGCCATGGCAATCAGAGAAGAAAAAGAAATAAAAGGAATACAAATTGGAAAAGAAGAAGTAAAACTGTCACTGCTTGCAGATGACATGGTACTATACATAGAGAAACCTAAAGATGCCACCAGAAAACTACTAGAGCTAATCAATGATTTTGGTAAAGTTGCAGGATACAAAATTAATGCACAGAAATCTCTGGCATTCCTATACACTTAACAACAAAAAATCAGAAAGAGAAATTAAGAAGCAATCCCATTTACCATCTCAACAAAAAGAATAAAATACCTAGGAATAAACCTACCTAAGGAGGCGAAAGACTTGTACTCAGAAAACTATAAAACACTGATGAAAGAAATCAGAGATGACATACACAGATGGAGAAATATACCATGTTCTTGGGCTGGAAGAATCAATATTGTGAAAATGACTATACTACCCAAAGCAATCTACAGATTCAATGCAATCCCTATCAAATTACCAATGGCATTCTTCACTAATTAGAAGAAAAAATTTTACAATTCATATGGAAACACAAAAGACCCCAAATAGCCAAAGTAATCTTGAGAAAGAAAAATGGAGCTGGAGGAATCAGGCTTCCTGACTTCACACTATACTACAAAGCTACAGTAATCAAGACAGTATGGTACTGGCACAAAAACAGAAATATAGATCAGTGGTACAGGATAGAAAGTGCAGAGATAAAACCACACACGTATGGTCACCTAATTTACGACAAAAGAGGCAAGAACATACAATGGAGAAAAGACAGCCTCTTCAATAAGTGGTGCTGGGAAAACTAGACAGCTACATGTAAAAGAATGAAATTAGAACCCTCTCTAACACCATACACAAAAATAAACTCAAAATGGATTAAAGACCTAAATGTAAGGCCAGACACTATAAAACTCTTAGAGGAAAACATAGGCAGAACACTCTATGACATAAATCACAGCAATATCTTTTTTGACCCACCTCCTACAGTAATGAAAATAAAAACAAAAATAAACAAATGGGACCTAATGAAACTCAAAAACTTTTGCACAGCAAAGGGAACTATAAACAAGACTAAAAGACAACACTCAGAATGGGAGAAAATATTTGCAAATGAAACAACGGACAAAGGATTAATCTCCAAAATATACAAACAGCTCATGGAGCTCAATATCAAAAAAACAAACAATCCAATTAAAAAATGGGTGGAAGACCTAAATAGACATTTCGCCAAGGAACACATACAGATGGCCAAGAGACACATGAAAAGATGCTCAACATCACTAATCATTAGAGAAATGCAAATCAAAACTACAATGATGTACCACCTCACACCGGTTAGAATGGGCATCATCAAAAAATCTACAAACAACAAATGCTGGAGAGGGTGTGGAGAAAAGGGAACCCTCTTGCACTGTTGGTGGGAATGTAAATTGATACAGCCATTATGGAGAACAGTATGGAGGTTCCTTAAAAAACTAAAAATAGAACTACCATATGACACAGCAATCCCACTACTGGGTGTATACCCAGAGAAAACCATAATTCAGAAAAAGACATGTACCACAATGTTCATTGTAGCTGTATTTACAATAGCCAGGACATGGAAGCAATCTAAGTGTCAATCGACAGATGAATAGATAAAGAAAATGTGGTACATATATATGATGGAATATTACTCAGCCATAAAAGAAATGAAATTGAGTTATTTGTAGTGAGGTGGATGGACCTAGAGTCTGTCATACAGAGTGAAGTAAGTCAGAAAGAGAAAAACAAATAGCGTATGCTAACGCATATGTATGGACTCTAAAAAAAGAAAAAAAGAAAAGGTACTGATGAACCTCTTGGCAGGGTAGGAATAAAGACATAGACATAGAGAATAGACTTGAGGACACGGTCGGGGAGGGGGAAGCTGGGGCGAAGTGAGAGTAGCATCAACATATATACACTACCGAATGTAAAATAGTGGGCTGGCGGGAAGCAGCAGCATAGCACAGGGAAATCAGCTCAGTGCTTTGCGATGACCTAGAGGGGTGGGATAGGGAGGATGGGAGGGAGGCTCAAGAGGGAGGGGATATGGGGATATATGTATGCATATGGCTGATTCACTTTGTTGTACAACAGAAACTAACACAGTATTATGAAGCAATTATACTCCAATAAAGATCTATTAAAATAAATAAATAAATAATAAAATTAAATCAACTCTTTTGGATTTCCAAGTCCATGCTTTTTCCTCTATATTGTACTTTCTTTCATGGAGTAATGCATAAAAAATATATTAAAAAAAAAAAAAAACCACCCTGTGATGCTAATCATCTCCACATGAGCAGGTTGTCTCTCCAGTAATTTGCATATCTGCAGTAGAAAGTGATCTCTCATGTTCTCACAAATTTTTCATCCTGTTTAGTGCAATACTGTAAACGTTGAATAATACCATGAGACTCATATGAAGTGCCACTAGTGATGCTGGAAGTGCTCCCAAGAAGCAGAGAAAAGCCATGATATTACCCAAAAAAGGTGAATTGCTTGAGATGTACCATAGGTTGAGGTCTGCAGCTGCGGTTGGCCACCATTTCAAGATAAAAGAATCTAGCGTAAGAACCACTGTAAAAAAAAAAAAAGAAAAGGAAATTCATGAAGCTTGCTGCAGTTATGTCAGCAGCTGCGAAAATCCTGTACTTTTTGTGAAGAATCTTTTTATCTTATACTGAAAATGCAGCTTTTATATGGGTGCAAGATTGCTATAAGAAAGGCATGCCTATAGATTCTAATATGATTAGAGAAAAAACAAAGTCATTATATGAAACTTAAAACAAAAGGAAGATGAAGGATCTAAAGCTGGAGAATTTAATGCCAGCAAAGGATGGTTTGATAATTTTAGAAAGAGGTTTGGTTTTTAAAATGTCAAGATAACAGGAGAAGCAGCTTCTGCCAACCAAGAGGCAGCAGATGAGTTCCCAGACACCATTAAGAAAATCATTGAGGAGAAAGAATATCTGCCTGAACAGGTTTTTAATGCAGATGAAAGTGCTCTATTCTGGAAAAAAAAAATGTCACAAAAGACATTTATTAGTAAGGAAGAGAAGCAAGCACCAGAATTTAAGGCAGGAAGAGATAGGCTTACTCTACTATTTTGTGTGAATGTAGTCAGGACTGCCCTTATCTATAAAGCTGCTAAATCCCAAGCCTTGAAGTGAAAAGATAAACACCAGCTGCCAGTCTTTTGGTTGTACAACAAGAAGGCCTGGACAATGAGAACCATTTTTCTGGATTGGTTCCATCTATGTTTTGTCCCTGAGCTCAGGAAGTACCTTGCTAGTAGGGGACTGCCTTTGAAAGTTCTTTTGAGATTGGACAATGCCTATGGCCACCCAGAACCCCATGAGTTCAACATCAAAGATGTCGAAGTGGTCTACTTGCCACAAACACAACGTCTCTAATTCAGCCTCTATATCAGGGGGTCATAAAGAGCTTTAAGGCTCATTACACATGGTATTCTATGGAAAGGATTGTCAAAGCTATTGAAGAGAACTCTGATAGAGAGAAAGTCTGGAAGGATTACACCACTGAAGATGCCATCGTTGTTATAGAAAAAGCTGTGAAACCATGAAGCCTAAAACAATAAATACTTGTTGGAGAAAACTGTGTCCAGATGTGGTGCAGGACTTCACAAGATTTACAACAAATCCAATAAAGGAAATCATGAAAGAAATTGTGGATATAGCAAAAAAAAAAAAGGTAGGGAGTGAAGGGTTTGAAGATATGAATCTTATAGAAATTCAAAAGCTGAAAGACATCACACCAGAAGAATTAACAGAAGACGACTTGATGAAGATGAGTGCTTCCGAACCAGTGCCAGGCGATGAGGAATAAGGTGGAGAAGAAGCAGTGCCACAAGACAAATTGGCATTAGACAATCTTGAAGAAGGGTTCAGACTATTCAAAACTGATTTTGACCTATTTTACCACATGGACCTTCTATGATATGTGCACTGAAACTAAAGCAAATGGTGGGAAAAGGATTGGTATCATATAGAAACATTTTTACAAAAATGAAAAAGCAAAAGTCAGACAGAAATTATGATGTATAGTATTTCCATAAAGTTACACTGAGTGTGCCTGCCTCTCCTGCCTCCCCTCCCACCTCCTCCATGTCTTCCACCTCTGCCACCACTGAGAGAGCAAGACCAACCCCTCCTCTTTCTCCTCCTCCTCCTCAATGTGAAGACGATGAGAATGAAGACCTTTATGATGATCCACTTCCACTTAATGAATATAAATAATAGTCATGCAGTACAGTTAATGAACTTATCTGTTGTGTATATGCGTGTCTTCATGTGAAAATCTAATAACTATATGGCAAGAACTGTATAAGACATTTTTTATGTCATCATCATCATCATCATCATCGAAGTATATATTGTGTAGAACATTGTGCTCAACACAAGACTTGTATTGAAGTGGATAGCCTATTCTTACATAAACATAAGGTGAGTGGTATTTAATGTAAGATTAATAATGTTATTTTTTTACTATTTTACAACTTTGCTTTCAAAGAATTACATTATTGGGGCTTCCCTGGTGGCGCAGTGGTTGGGAGTCCGCCTGCCAATGCAGGGGACACGGGTTCGAGCCCTGGTCTGGGAGGATCCCACATGCCGCGGAGCAACTAGGCCCGTGAGCCACAATTACTGAGCCTGCGCGTCTGGAACCTGTGCTCCGCAACAAGAGAGGCCGCGATAATGAGAGGCCCGTGCACCGCGATGAAGAGTGGCCCCCACTAGCTGCAACTAGAGAAAGCCCTCGCACAGAAACGAAGACCCAACACAGCCATAAATAAACAAATTAAATTAAATTTAAAAAAAAAAGAGTTACATTATTGCATTACAATTATGAGTATGCCTCTGTCATAATTGGAAAAAACTGCATATCAGGCTATCATCACAGGTAAGTGGGTTTTTTTAAATGTAACAATGTTTTCAATACTGTATTACGAATATGACTGTAATACTGTATACCATAAAAACATTATAATAATTCATTAAGTAGTGTATAGGCTACACTACTGTGAGACAATTGTATCGATTACACTAGGCTACCATTAAGTAATCATATTGCTGCTTCTTTGTTATCAATGCATAAATCGTTATCTCTGTAAATAAATATGAATTCCTTTCTCACATTATCTTTTCATTTTTGATATGTAGTTAGTAATATGTATAACATCTACAGTGTTTTGTATCTTATAACACAATATTGATATAGGTACTGACAGATGAACGATTCATTGTAAACAGATGACATAAACTACAGTGGTATTGATAAATACAGTACTGAAAATGTGTTTTCTCTTCCTTATAATTTCCTTAATAACATTTTCTTTTCTCTAGCTTAGTTTATTGTAAGAATACAGTATATAATACACATAACATTAACAAAATTTAAATTAAAAAATTAAAATTAAAAATTTTAATTAAATTTTTAAAAAATTTAAAAATAGACTGTTTATGTTATCAGTAAGGCTTCTGCTCAACAGTAGGTTATTAGTAGTTAAGTTTTGGAGGAGTTAAAAGTTATATATGGATTTTTGATTGCATGAGGGGTTGGTGCCCCTAACCCCCACATTGTTCAAGTGTTAATTATATTTTCAGACAAACAAAAACTGAGTTTGCCAATATAGACCCTCTCTACAGGAAATTCTAAAGGATGTACTACAGGCAGAAAGAAAAAACAATACTAGTAGGAAGATATGAAATGTAACATAGAGTAGTACAACAAGAACATAGCATATATGTGGACAAATCTAAACAAACTATATAAAACAACAATATGACCTAAATTTAAAGTAAAAAACTAAAATATAGTCTAACAGAGGAGTATAAGTCAGACAGTAAGTAACCAAAATTAAAGTATCTTCAGGTTCACGTATTGTTCTGGAGGAGAATACAGGTATTCACTTTAGACAATGCTAAGCATGCATATTTCATCTACCTATTAAAAAAACAGAATGTATATTTCCATTTATAGCTGAAGAAGCCCACATAAGGGTTTCACTACTTGCCTGAGGTTAACAGTTACTATATAGCAGAGCCAACACTAGACCCCAGATCTCCGGGAGCCTAAGCTAGTGCTGAGTTAGTGCACTGCACGTGCTCCATGACTTCAAGATGGAAGAAGTGTCTGCTTTCAACAATGCTCATGGGGAAAAACAAACAAAACAAAAAACAAAAGAACAAAAAAAACACAATACTCATGGGGATATTTTCTGTAACATAACATCAGTAAGGTATAGGGTACAGGAAAAAAATAAGGATGCCTACCTGGAGTCCCCAGACAACTACTGTCTATGGTGACCACACAGAAGAGTTGCCCATTAACCTTCCCTTAGTTGATCAACTAGGGAAATTTTCCTGAAATATTTTCTCTAATTGTGTTCAGTTCAAGGAGATTCACTGGGCAAATTGCTCCTTGTTGTGGACCCATCACTTTTAAAGAGGTTTCATAAAGGACACTATATAATTTGACCAAAAAAAGAAAAATTTTTTCTAAGAAAACACCAGATAGATAAGTTTACTGGTAAGTTATTTTAAAAATTACATTCTCACAAAAACTCTGCCAAAATAAAGAAAAAGAGGGGGAAAAGCCCCAACTCATTTAATGAGTCTAACAAAAACCTTGATAATAAAAGCAAAAATGGGCTGTACATATAAGAAATGTCAGGCCAGTTTCACTCATAAATATAGATATAGAAAATTAAAATAATAATAATTAAAAATATTAATCAAGGTATAAAAAAGATAATGGATAATGATAAATTTGAGTTTATCACAGAAATGCAAGATTGGTTTAATATCAGAAAAACCAATTAATATAATTCATTACATGAGCAGAGTAAAGGAAAAAATCATGTAGTCACAGGTGGGTTTCCCCAAGAGCAAACAATGAGACTGAGTTTGGGATATTGAACATTTATTAGGAATCAATGCCTGTAAAAGGAAAGGAGGAAAAACAGGATTGGGCAGAGGGACAAGTCAAACGGCAATGCAGACCCAACAAAACCTTGGCCAACCAGCAGGGAGCCCCGTCAGAATTATCGCACATCAGAGGGAACCCTCACTTTGCTCAGTCCCTGGAAGAAGGCTGCTTAGGAAGGTTATGAGCCTGGGCCAGGAGGCTGTAAAAAAGCTGACTGACAGAGGCCCTCTGCTGCCAGCATGCCCTTAGCCAGAGAGCAAGTCCCCCCATGAAGGTGGCACTGGCAGCAAGTCTCCCTGTCTAAAACACATCTCAATAAATAAAGAAAGAGCCTTCAATATAGTTCTACATCTCTATGTCATCAAGAAAAATTAATCATAGCAAATTGAGGGAAACTTCCTTACTATGATTTTTTTAAAAAGAACCTGAGTCCCTCCCATCAGGAAACGTGCACAAGTCTCTTAGATAGCCTCATCCACCAGAGGGCAGACAGCAGAAGCAAGAAGAACTACAATACTGCAGCCTGTGGAACAAAAATCACATTCACAGAAAGATAGACATGATGAAAAGGCAGAGGGCTATGTACCAGATGAAGGAACAAGATAAAAACCCAGAAAAACAACTAAATGAAGTGGAGATAGGCAACCTTCCAGAAAAAGAATTCAGAATAATGATAGTGAAGATGATCCAGGACCTTGGAAAAAGAATGGAGGCAAAGATCGAGAAGATGCAAGAAATGTTTAATAAAGACCTAGAAGAATTAAAGAACAAACAAACAGAGATGAACAATACAATAACTGAAATGAAAAATACACTAGAAGGAATCAATAGCAGAATAACTGAGGCAGAAAAACGGATAAGTGACCTGGAAGACAGAATGGTGGAATTCACTGCTGCGGAACAGACTAAAGAGAAAAGAATGAAAAGAAATGAAGACAGCCTAAGAGACCTCTGGGACAACATTAAATGCAACAACATTCGCATTATAGGGGCCCGGGAAGGAGAAGAGAGAGAGAAAGGACTCGAGAAAATATTTGAAGAGATTATAGTTGAAAACTTCCCTAACATGGGAAAGGAAATAGCCACCCAAGTCCAGGAAGCGCAGCAAGTCCCATACAGGATAAACCAAAGGAGAAACACGCCGAGACACGTAGTAATCAAATTGGCAACAACTAAAAACAAAGAAACATTATTGAAGATAGAACAATTATAAATATATATGCACCCAACAAAGGAGCACCTCAGTACATAAGGCAACTGCTAACAGCTATAAAAGAGGAAATCGACAGTAACACAATAATAGTGGGGGACTTTAACACCTCACTTACACCAATGGACAGATCATCCAAAATGAAAATAAATAAGGAAACAGAAGCTTTAAATGACACAATAGAGCAGATAGATTTAATTGATATTTATAGGACATTCCATCCAAAACCAGAAGATTACACTTTCTTCTCAAGTGCGTAAGGAACATTCTCCAGGAGAGATCACATCTTGGGTCACAAATCAAGCCTCAGTAAATTTAAGAAAATTGAAATCATATCAAGCATCTTTCCTGACCACAACACTATGAGATTATAAATGAATTACAGGGAAAAAAACGTAACAAACAGAAACACATGGAGGCTAAACAATACCTTACTAAATAACCAAGAGACCACTGAAGAAATCAAAGAGGAAATCAAAAAATACCTAGAGGAAAATTGACAATGAAAACACGATGATCCAAAACCTATGGGATGCAGCAAAAGCAGTTCTAAGAGGGAAGTATATAGCTATACAAGCCTTCCTCAAGAAACAAGAAAAATCTCAAATAAACAATCTAACCTTACGCCTAAAGGAACTAGAGAAAGAAGAACCATCAAAACCCAAAGTTAGCAGAAGGAAAGAAATCATAAAGATCAGAGCAGAAATAAATGAAAAAGAAACAAAGAAAACAATAGCAAAGATCAATAAAACTAAAAGCTGGTTCTTTGAGAAGATAAACAAAATTGATAAACCATTAGCCAGACTCACCAAGAAAAAGAGGGAGAGGACTCAAATCAATAAAATTAGAAATGAAAAAGGAGAAGTTACAACAGACACTGCAGAAATACAAGGGATCCTAAGAGACTACTACAAGCAACTCTATGCCAATAAAATGGACAAACTGGAAGAAATGGACAAATTCTCAGAAAGGTATAACCTTCCAAGACTGAACCAGGAAGAAATAGAAAATATGAACAGACAAATCACAAGTAATGAAATGGAAATTGTGATTAAAAATCTTCCAACAAACAAAAGTCCAGGACCAGATGGCTTCACAGGTGAATTCTATCAAACATTTAGAGAAGAGCTAACACCCATCCTTCTCAAACTCTTCCAAAAAATTGCAGAGGAAGGAACACTCCCAAACTCACTCTATGAGGCCACCATCACCCTGATACCAAAACCAGACAAAGATGTTACAAAGAAAGAAAACTACAGGCCAATATCAGTGATGAATATAGATGCAAAAATCCTCATAAAATACTAGCAAACAGAATCCAACAACACATTAAAAGGATCATACACCATGATCAAGTGGGATTTATCCCAGGGATGCAAGGATTCTTCAATATACACAAATCAATCCATGTGATAAACCATATTCACAAATTGAAGAATAAAAACCATATGATCATCTCAATAGATGCAGAAAAAGGATTTGACAAAAGTCAACGCCCATTTATGATAAAAACTCTCCAGCAAGTGGGCATAGAGGGAACCTGCCTCAAAATAATAAAGGTCATATACGACAAACCCACAGCAAACATCATTCTCAATGGTGAAAACCTGAAAGCATTTCCTCTAAGATCAGGAACAAGACAAGGATGTCCACTCTCATCACTATTATTCAACATAGTTTTGGAAGTTCTAGCCACGGCAATCAGAGAAGAAAAAGAAATAAAAGGAATACAAATTGGAAAAGAAGAAGTGAAACTGTCACTGTTTGCAGATGACATGATACTATACATAGAGAATCCTAAAGATGCCACCAGAAAACTACTAGAACTAATCAATGATTTTGGTAAAGTTGCACGATACAAAATTAATGCACAGAAATCTCTTGCATTCCTATACATTAATGACAAAATATCTGAAAGAGAAATTAGGGAAACACTCCCATTTACCATTGCAACAAAAAGAATAAAATACCTAGGAATAAACCTACCTAAGGAGACAAAAGACCTGTATGCAGAAAACTATAAGACACTGATGAAAGTAATTAAAGATGATACCAACAGATGGAGAGATATACCATGTTCTTGGATTGGAAGAATCAATATTGTGAAAATGACTATACTACCCAAAGCAATATACAGATTCAATGCAATCCCTATCAAACTACCAATGGCATTTTTTATGGAACTAGAACAAAAAATCTTAAAATTTGTATGGAGACACAAAGACCCCGAATAGCCAAAGCAGTCTTGAGGGAAAAAAACAGAGCTGGAGGAATCACCCTCCCTGACTTCAGAGTGTACTACAAAGCTACAGTAATCAAGACAATATGGTACTGGCACGAAAACAGAAACATAGATCAATGGAACAAGATAGAAAGCCCAGAGATAAACCCACGCACCTATGGTCAACTAATCTATGACAAAGGAGGCAAGGATATGCAATGGAGAAAAGACAGTCTCTTCAATAAGTGGTGCTGGGAAAACTGGACAGCTACATGTTAAAGAATGAAATTAGAACACTCCCTAACACCATACACAAAAATAAACGCAAAATGGATTCGAGACCTAAATGTAAGACCAGACACTACAAAACTCTTAGAGGAAAACATAGGAAGAACACTCTTTGACATAAATCACAGCTAGATCTTTTTTGATCCACCTCCTAGAGTAATGGAAAGAAAAACAAAAATAAACACCTAATGAAACTTCAAAGTTTTTGCACAGCAAAGGAAACCATAAACAAGATGAAAAGACAACCCTCAGAATGGGAGAAGATATTTGCAAACGAATTAACGGACAAAGGATTAATCTCCTAAGTATATAAACAGCTCATGCAGCTCAATATTAAAAAACAAACAAACCAATCCGAAAATGGGCAGAAGACCTAAATAGACATTTCTCCAAAGAAGACATACAGATGGCCAAGAAGCACATGAAAAGCTGATCAACATCACTATTTATTAGAGAAATGCAAATCAAAACTGCAATGAGGTATCACCTCACACCAGTTAGAATGGGCATCATCAGAAAATCTACAAACAACAAATGCTGGAGAGGGTGTGGAGAAAAGGGAACCCTCTTGCACTGTTGGTGGGAATGTAAATTGATACAGCCAGTGTGGAGAACAGTATGGAGGTTCCTTAAAAAACTAAAAATAGAATTACCATATGATCCAGCAAACCCACTACTGGGCATATACCCAGAGAAAACAATAATTCAAAAAGATGCATGCACCCCAATGTTCATTGCAGCACTAATTACAATAGCCAGGTCATGGAAGCAACCTAAATGCCCATCGACAGACAAATGGATAAAGGAGATGTGGTACATGTATACAATGGAATATTACTCAGCCATAAAAAGGAACGAAATTGGTTCATTTGTTGAGACGTGGATGGATCTAGAGACTGTCATACAGAGTGGAGTCAGAAAGAGAAAAACAAATATCGTATATTAACACATGTATGTGGAACCTAGAAAAATGGTATAGATGAACCGGTTTGCAGGGCAGAAGTTGAGACACAGATGTAGAGAACAAACGTATTGACACCAAGGGGGGAGAGCTGCGGGGGTGTGGGCTGGTGGTGTGATGAACTGGGCGATTCGGATTGACATGCATACACTGATGTGCATAAAATGGATGACTAATAAGAACCTGCTGTATTAAAAAATATATAAAATTAAATTAAAAATTTTTTAAAAATTAAATTAAATTAAATTATAATTGCTAGGAAAAAAAAAGAATCTACAAAAGCTCACAGAAAACATCATACATCATGGCAAAATTGAAAACAATCCTATTAAAATCAAGAAAAATAGAAGGATGCCCATATGTCCATTATTATTTTCTTTACCATAATGTGCTGGAGGTCCCAGTCAGCACATTTTGGTAAGGAAAATAAATAGATAAGGAGTGGAAAAGAGGAAACAATCTGTCATTAGTTATACCTAGTTTCATTTTCCCTGTACAAAACCCAAGAGAATCAGATGAATTATTAGTTTACAAAGTAGCTAGATGAAATCAATATATATAATTATATTGTTTTACTTGCTACCAAAAAAGACCCATTTAACTAATGTTTTTTTAAAACACCATTTATAATAGCAACAAAAAAACAAGGTACCTAGAAATAAATGTAATAAAAGACATGTGTGCACCATATGTGTAAAACAATAAAATTTCATTAAATGAAATTAAAGAAGATCTAAATCAATTAAAAATATAATATGATCATAGGTATGAAGATTTAAAAGCCATAAAAAAGTAAATTCTTCTCAAATTGATCTGAGATAAATTAATTCTAATAAAAATTCAGGCTTTTTACAAAGCTTTATAAGCTGGTTCTTCTAAACTTATATAAAAAACAAAAGGTCACAGAAACAGACTCATAGTCATAGAAAACAAACTTATGGTTACCAAGGGGAAAGGCGGGGGTAGAGATAAATTAGGAGTTTGGGATTAACAGATACAAACTACTATATATAAAATAGATACACAACAAGGTCCTACTGTATAGCACAGGGAACTATATTCAATATCTTGTAATAACCTATAATGGAAGAGAATCTGAGTAAGAATAGATATGTATACATATATATATATATAATTGAATCACTTTGCTATGCACCTGAAACTATTAAAATATTGTAAATCAACTATACTTTAGGGCTTCCCTGGGGGCGCAGTGGTTAAGAACCCACCTGCCAATGCAGGGGACACAGGTTCAAGCCCTGGTCTGGGAAGATCCCACATACCACGGAGCAACTAAGCCCGTGTGCCACAACTACTGAGCCTGTGCTCTAGAGCCCGCGAGCCCCAACTACTGAGCCCATGTGCCACAACTACTGAAGCCCGCGCTCCTAGAGCCCGTGCTCCGCAACAAGAGAAGCCACCACAATGAGAAGCCCTCACTCGCTGCAACTAGAGAAAGCCCGCGTGCAGCAACAAAGACCCAATGCAGCCAAAAATTAATTAATTAATTTTAAAAAAAGAAAAAAATCAACTATACTTTAATTTTTAAAAAATCAAAAGTAGCCAAGACACTCCTGAAGAAGAAGAATGTAGATGTAGAGGGATACCCCCACCAGATATCAATATGTATTATAAAGAGGAAAATCTGATCTTGGGAATAGAGGATTCCTTTAAAAAGACACACACACAACCATAAGTTGTAAAGGAAAAGATTAATGTATTCAACTAAATTAAAATTGAGAACTTCTGTTGGCAGAAGGATACCATAAAAATAAATAAATAAAAAGACAGGCTGCAAACTGAAAGAAAACTTGTGACACTTAGGACTAACAAAGGATTCATATTCAGAATCTATAGAGAAGTACAAATCAACTAGAAAAATGCAAAACAAAAGCGGGAAAAAGTGGTGAAAGACAGGAGCATTTACTTTACAGAAGAGGAAACACAAGCGTTTAAAAAGATTCTCAATCTAAACTGCATTAAATGCAAATTAGAACCACACACAAAAAAATACTATTGTAGGTCCATCAGACTGGCAAAAGTAAAAAAGTCTAAAAATGACAGAAGTTAGGAAAGATTTAAAGCAACAGATATTTAGACATTGCTGGTGTAATGTAAATTTGTGCAATTGCTTTGAGAAACAATTTGGCATTGTCCCATGTATGTGTATTGTATATATGCATATCCTACGATCCTAGGTATCTACATACAGTTCACTCCTAGCCAGCTACAATCAGAGTATAGTAATTCATAATAACAATTTTGTAATAGGGAAAAAAAAGGAAACAGTCCTGTTAGTCATACCAGTAGATTGGAAGATAAATTGTAGAATTTTTAATCAATGAAATACTATACAGCGATAGAAAATAATTAACTACAGGTAGCCCCATCAACACAGATAAATCTCAAAAAATCTACAAGACTCAGCAAAACTGTAAGTCAATAGGACCACACACAGTATAATTTCTTATATGTAAAATTCAAAAGCTGCAACACCGAACAAATTTTTGCATATTCAAACAAAGCAAAAGAATAACAAAGACAAAATTAAGCATATTAGTTTCCTCTGAAAAGCCAGCAAAAGGTGGATGGGCTCTTGAAGGATACACAAAGACCTTCAAAAGTACTGGAAACATTCCATATCTTAAACTGAGTAGGACCCACATCTGTGTGTTGGTGTTACTTTTAATATCTTCCACATACATTGTAGTATTCCTTTGTACCCATGCAGTATTTAATAAAATTATTTATATGGGATTAATAACCTTTCCCATCTACATGCAGGGATACTGTGATATTGTCTGATGATACTGTAACTTTGTAATCTGTTAACTCTTAATCATATGTAAAAATTATAAATATATATAAAAACACATATCTAATGTTAGATGCATAACAATAATAATGTGTTCCATCATCTGTTATGCTTGGACCATGAGCCAGGAGAGCTTTGATCAGGAAGTAGAATTAAATGATGAAAAGCAGAGAGACCCAGACATTGGAGAACTGAAGAAATGTGAGCACGAAAAACCACCAGAGAGAAGTGTGTTGAGTTCTGGAACAGTTAGAGACGGCGTTCTAGAGGGGGAGGACAGCTGACTCAGACGAAAAACTCTAGCCGCTCAGGCAATGCCAAGATCAACCGGCAGCCAGGTTGAGGCTTGGGAACTTTCAGGAGTGACCCTGCAGAGAGAGGGATCTGGGTAGACCAGGAGTGAAACAGGAAAGAACAAAAAAAGTAAAAGTAGGCTATACACACAGAGGCAGGGAAGAGACAAGCATAAACCGGAGAGGGCCAGAATGCTGTACGGAGCACTTGCACATTAATTATCAGCTGCCCTTTTCTTTTTTCTGACCCATAGTTATTTCAATTATTAGCGCTTCATTAAATTTTTTCCTGCTGCACTTTAAATCAATAACCATTGTGTAGCCACATGAGAAGGAAAAATAGAAAGCTATTAAGGGCATTTCTTGGGCTATAGTCTGAAGAAAAGCAAAATCCAGGGACAGCACACCAGCGACATTGGCCCACAGGTGTGTTCTCATTGGCCTGCCCTGCAGTGCCACTGATGTTGTTGTTTTAACTTGAATTAGTTACCAAGATTTAAAACCCAGATTTCTGATTTGAGTTGAAATCAGAAGACATGGCAACACAGGGCCTGGATTACTTAACAGCCATCTTCTGGAATGGAGCAGCCCCTGCCTGCTTTGGGAGTGGAAGCATTCTGCAGTTCACGGAGGTCCCCACCCAGGTGAGCCCACTCGTATGTGTAGTCTGCTGTCCCCTGTCAGTATCTGACTCTGGTCACCTTGTTTGTACCTTTGGGAGGACAATAAAGATAACCATAAGTTTCAAAAATGAGTCTCCCAAAGTGGGTGCTTGGGGGAGCAACCTTTCCCCCTAAAATGAAAGAAGTAGGAAGAGGCTCTATTCATAGGTCCCAGCTTGTCTTATGGTTTTAATTTTATGTGCATACATTTATCATTTCCAGCCCAATGAGAGCAATAAAACAAGAATCTGTGATTACACAACAGTTTCATTTGGGGAAGTTCAATGACCCTTTTAAATGTTTCATTTTTCTTGTTATTATTTTTATTGACCTTGCTAACATCTGACCTGAGCAGCTGCTCTTTGGAGAGCTGTCATGGGTGACCACAAGCTGGTGACCAGACACAGGGAAACATGAGGCTACAGTGCAGTACAGCTGCCGTCTATTTGGAAACAAAAGGCACTGGCAGTCCAGCCTAACAGGCAGCCACAAAGAACAAGAGGTTCTGGGGTTAAATCATGGGGTGGATCAGGGATCTAGGAAGTGCTGTAATACCAACAACAGCTGCAAATCAAAGCAGAGCTGCAGGAAGAACCCACAGTAATGTCTGGATCTTTCAGGATACACAAACACACCCAGCGTCCATGGTCCCTGGAACAAGAGGTAAGCTAGCCCCTAGAGAAAACCAAATTATATAAACCCACCTAACAAAATATCAGGGCAGAGAAGAAACAGGTACAAATTATCAGGCTTTGTTGATAATACCTTCTTGTTGATGTCGTATATCAATATAAACCCACACTTTTGGGGTGAACCAGAAACCCAGTAAGGTGGTCTTGATCGACTAGTTTCATTTCAATACATGTCTCCCCCTTACTTAGAGATGCCCAATTTTTTCCACTGGGGCCCAAACCCACTTTAAGTGGCCCTGCAGAGTAATAACACAGAGAACAAGCAGACTACTTTCTCCCATAAACTAAATTCTCCATGGTTCTATATTAGGCACTTATAGAAATTCTAAAAATTTAAATTGTCACTTATTATACCAATGCAAGAAGGTATGTGGAACATCTTAGTCTAGAGAAACATCAGGTTCAGGTGGCATTTCTTCCTTTCCTTGCTTTCTTTTAGAAGTTGAAATCAGAATACAGAGTTACTTGAACACACGAAGTGGTCAACTTGGCAACAGCATGATTTCGTATCAAGAAGAGAAAGCAATATTAAAAATCAGAAGACTTGATCTATAATCTTAAGCCATAATCTAGATCCAGCTCTGCCACTTACTAGCCAAGTGAACTTGGGCAAGTCACTTCACCTCTCTAGACCTCAGTTTAATCACCCATAAAATGAGAATAAGAAAAATTGAGCCCTGTAACTACTGGGGTTTATAGGGGATCCAATAAAATAAAGCATGACAATACATTTCAGCAAGATGTAAAAATGCTTCACTCCTGTAGAAGAATATTAGTGGACCGTTTTATATGCTGCCTTGCACTCAAGCCAGGTTCATTTCAGTTTCTTGACAGGAAAGCATATAACAGGTACAGAAGAACCCAATCACATCAATTGTTCCAGGGAAGGTGTGTAGTCATAACACAAGTGTAATGGTTAATTTTATGTGTCAACCTCACTGGCCACCAGGTGCCCAGATTAAATATTATTTCTGGGTGTGTCTATGAGAATGTTTCTGGGTGAAATTAGCTTTCGACTTGGTGGACTCAGTAAAGTAGATGGCCCTCTCCTGTGTGACTGGGCATCATCCAATCCACTGAGGGCCTCAACAGAACAAAAGGCAGAGGAAAGAGGAGTTTCTTTTTTTCCTGCCTCACTGCTTAAGCTGGGACACCTCATCTCATCTTCTCCTTCTGCTGGACTGAGATTTACACCATTGGCTCCCCTGGTTCTCAGGCCTTCGAACTCAGACTGAATTACACGACCAACTTTCTCATAGGTTTCCCCTTTGTGGATGGCGGATCCTGGGACTTCTCAGCCTCCGTTAATCACGTGAGTCAACTCCTCATAATAAATCTCTCTATCTATCTACACACACACACACACACACACACACACATACACGTGTGTGTGTGTGTATCTTTGATTAGTTGTTTCTCTGGAGAACCCTGACTAATACAATAGACAACACTCAAACCCTGGGTTATCTGTTCAAAATAGATGGAAGAAAAGCAGAACTGCACATCATTCCTTCTGACGTAGCTGGCCTTAGCTGGCATTGCGTATCCACAGTCTCAACAAACTCAGAGCAAGAAAGGCCTCCTCCCATTCCCCATTTCCTACCACACTAAAACCCAGGATTACACATCTGACTGAATGTCGTTCAAAGTTTTTCCGAAACGAACGATCAGTTTTACTCCTCTGAATTAGATCTCCCATGTTTCGAAAATTCTACAACTTTAAGTTTGGATGTGGAGCCAACAGCAGTCATATATCCAGTCTGAAATCTGCATGGACATTTCATAAGTACTCAGAACAAATGTGACTCTTTTATCTAAGTCACGCAATGCAATATCTAGCTAGATTAGACCCTAATAAGAATCATCAGTTGAAAATAAGAAGAATTAAAAAGTTGCTTCCTGTTCAGATGTTGGCTTTCAAAATATGATATACTCTTGGTCAAGATATTTTAAGTGCTTTGTTTAAAATACTGACATACATGAAAATTTTAAATGACCCCCTATTCTCAAGTCTCTGTTGCACGCAATAACTTAATTTTTAAATACCTTATTATGTAATATTCAATGTATACAAAGGAATACTTGTGAAACATATATAAGCTATGAAGCATAATAATACAAAGGACATACAAAAGCCCACTATCCAATTTAAGAACTAGAACCTGTTTTAGTAACAGGAGTAGAGAGAATAAAACTAATGATTCAGGGTCTTGCAATGCCTGAAAATCATTATTCCAAACATCAGAACGCAGGGCAAACTGTCAATTAGGGGAAAATTGTTTCTTCACACCCACTTTTCCAGGGATATATGAATTAAAAAAAAAAAAAAGCCAGATGAAGAAAAGCTTAAGTCAAAGGAATGGCTCCCTAGTGCAGCATTCAAACACTAGTGATGGACCAGTTGGTAAACTATCTTGGACAAGGAGCCCTCTTATATAAGCAACAGCCAACTTCACCCATTAGGAAAACAAACAAAAACCATAATTGTGTAGGCAACACAATTATGAAATTCCATTATCTTCAAGTTTAAACACGATGAGCCAAGACCCAAGCTAAAAACAGACAATTCAGTCAAGCATTGTATTTTAAAATCTTGATTTGTAAACTACTCTTCGTAAGAGATAAATTAACACAGGGCCACAAGCTTCAGTAAGTTACAGAGAGATATTATATTGAGGCACAACCCTAACTCTGGTTCTCCTCATTGTCAGTCTCTCCTGCCCAATCTTGGGTAGCAAACATACTTAGGCCTTTTCTTAAAGTGAAATCTTCTAGATCATATGCATTGCTCTGAGTGGCTCTTCTACTCCTAACTGTTTCAGCAGTTCTGACTTTCATATAAAGAAGACAACACTAAATTCCAGTATGGCTTCTCAGCACATAGATCTTAGCGCAGTAGAAGATCTAATGGACCAGTGGCAAAATTCAACCTGTATGACCTTAAGGAAATTTAACACTGTTCTGCACTTTTCAACCTCCTCCTCAGAAACATGAGAGAACAGACAAGATAAATTCTAAAGTCCATTCCAATTCTAAAATTCTGAAACTGCCTTTGATTTTTTTTAACATCTTTATTAGAGTATAATTGCTTTACAATGGTGTGTCAGTTTCTGCTTTATAACAAAGTGAATCAGTTATACACATACATATGTCCCCACTGCCTTTGATTTTAACATTTAATCTATTTGTTAAAAGAAATGCATGATTCTTTTTTTTTCTTTTTTGGCTGCTTCCGGTCTTAGTTGCGGCATGCAGGATATTCGTTGCCATGCGGGATCTTTTCGTTGTGTCACGCGGGCTCTTCCTTGCGGGACGCGGGCTTCTCTCTAGTTGTGGCATGGCGCACGGGCGCCAGAGGGCACGGGTTCAGTAGTTGCGGCATGCAGGCTCTAAAGCGCACAGGCTTAGTTGTCCCATGGTACGTGGGATCTTAGTTCCCTGACCAGGAAGCAAACCCGCGTCCCCTGCATTGGAAGGCAGATTCTTAACCACTGGACCACCAGTGAAGCCCCAAAATGCATGATTCTTTTGTGCTATCCCTGAAATCTTAGAGGAAAGCCTCTCACCTCTGCCTTCCAATGTATTCTAATTTAATCCTTCTCTTTCCTGACTTCCAAAGTGTTTTTGTGGATTCTCTTTGGGATTAGAAATGCCTCTTCCTCCAACCTAAACCAATGCCTAAAACAAAAAGGAAGACTAGGGCAAAGAATCTAGCATCCTTATGATTAATTTTCCCCCAGAAAAGAACCAAGTTTACCCTGATCCACTTGACAAATACACAGTCAAGCAGTACCTCTTCTGAAGCTTATCAGGGTGGTGAGACTTTTTTACTAAGCTCTGTATTAAAAATAACTAACTCTACTCTCAAGAGCCTTCCATTTTAAGTAAGTTTATTCTACTAAGAGAAGCTGTTTCTCGGGAGTCTATTCTTAGAATTGTCAAATCTTTTTCACAATGAATACCTCTAAACCTATTTTGAATATAACAAAACAGACTTTAAACACAATTTACAGAATGGTTTGATTACAAAGGGTTCTCATGAATTCGGTTTGGGATAGTGTGTGTTATTCCAATGAAAGTCAAATATCCCCTGCCTTCCTTATCATCTTCTTCTCCATCTCAGTTAAGAAGTTCAGACATATTGCAGGGTGAGGGGTGTTCCCAGGGAGCCGCTGCTATAGGTGTGAGAGAAGAGAGATCCATCTAACTACAAATATCTCTCACTCGAAGTTCTGATAGTTTTATATCTGATTCCTTCTCCCCAACCATGAAAATTTCAGTTCAGTTCACATAAAAGTTGAGCCACTCTTATTAATAATACTTGGAAAAAGAGGATGAATCCAGAATAAAGGTGGGTTCCTTCTCAACCAGGTCCAGCATGGTGTCACATTCAGAAAAAGACATTAAATTTGAAATCCATAAAAAACTGAAAGGCAATTTAAATCACTAATCCAGTCTCTTGAAAAATGCCAAAGGGATCACTCTACATTATACTCAAGAGTATAAAGCCCTCTTCACCCATCTATTTGTAATAAGTAGCCCTCAGTATAGCATGGCACTTGCACCGCACTCCTAATCTTACTCTTCAGCCTTCCCCACATAGTTCCTCAAAATCAGCCCAAACTGGGTCTTCTCTCCCCATAATTCAGGGTTTTTCTGAGCAATGCCTTTCTTTCAGTATGAACTCATTACACTTTCCGTATAAATCTGATGTAAATTGAGCCTTTCTTGGTTCCTTTCAGTCCTCAATTCTACCCATTATACTTTCACCCAAACCCCAGACCCATTGCTGCTACTGATAGCAAAAGATATGGGGGGAGAGGAAATATTCATAGTCAATGTTTCCAACCAGGTCGTGAGGGAACTAACAGTGGCTGGTTATGGTCTATGAGCATTTAGCATTAACTCTCACCCCTTTCTATATACTTTCCTGTAAAGATGGGTCTTGAACATGAAAAAATTAGGTTCAAGATGCATATTAAGTTATTCCAATGAGATACATTTGCAGGAGTTTGGGGAGTAAGGAGGAGGCCATCTTCCTGCTGCTATTACTACTGACCAAGAGGTTCAAAGGGATGTGAGGTTTTGTAGCCAGCCTCAGGATTCGGGATTCCAGATGGAGACAGGCAATTACAGCAGCAACAGAAACCACAGCTGGAGGAGTTTCCTGATCTTTGGATTCCAGCTACAGTCTAAACACTTGAAATCAATAGATAAGAGGTAGCTCCCTGACTTCTGTTCCTATGGTCCTTCCAAGTTTCTAAATCCCTATATTAAATCCTTCCTGAAATATCTAGAGTGATTTCCAAGTTTGGCCCTGAACTGACAGATATTAAGGGGTGTAAAGAAAGAAGATAAAGCAAAAGGCAAGGAGAAAAGAGTAGAGATTCTTCTGCTGGCGCCTTTGAGACACACAGAGAAAATTGTGACAAAGTAAAGTTGGCATTATCCATTAGGAAAATACAAATTGAAACCACAGTAAGGTACCACTTCACACTCACTAGGATGGCTAGAATAAAATATTAGATAACAAGTATTGATAAGGCTGTGGAGAATTTGAAGTTTTCATACACTGCAGGTACGAATGGAAAATAGTGCAGCCACTTTGGAAAATGGTTTGGCAGTTCCTCAACATGTTAAACATAGAGTTATCTTATGACCCAGCAATTCCACTCCTAGGTGTATACTCAACAGAAGTTAAAATATACATCTACACAAAAATGTGTACACAAATATTCAAAGAAATATTATTAATTATAGTCAAGAGGTAGAAACAGAACAAAAATATATCAAGCAATAATTGGATAAATAAAATGTGGTGTATCTATACAATGGAATATTTTTCAGAAATAAAATAAATGAAGTGCTCATACATGCTACAAAATAGATGAACTTGAAAACATGATGCAAAGTAAAAGAAAGTAGTCACAAGGACCACATATTGTGAGATTCAATTTATATGAAATGCCCATAGTAGGCAAATCTATTGACACAGAAAGTAGATTAGTGGTTGCTTAGGGATGGGGACTCAAGGAATAATGGATAAGGGGTGCAGAATTTCTTTTGGGAGTAATAAACCTGTTCTAAAATTGTGGTGATGGATGCACAACTAAATATATACTGAATACTGAATATATACTAGTATACTGAATATACTAAAGCCACTGAATTCCACACTCCATATGGGCATATTAAATGGTGATATACAGCTCAATAAAGTTGTTGTTTAAACGATGCAAGGCAAATCTTGGGAAAGAAAAATGGAGTTGGAAGAATCAGGCTCCCAGACTTCAGACTATACTACAAAGCTACAGTAATCAAGACAGTATGGTACTGGCACAAAAACAGAAACATAGATCAATGGAACAGGATAGAAAGTCCAGAGATAAACCCACGCACATATGGCCACCTTATTTTTGATAAAGGAGGCAAGAATATACAATGGAAAAAAGACAGCCCCTTCAGTAAATGGTGCTGGGAAAACTGGACAACTACATGTAAAAGAATGAAATTAGAACACTCCCTAACACCATACACAAAAATAAACTCAAAATGGATTCGAGACCTAAATGTAAGACCAAACACTATAAAACTCTTAGAGGAAAACATAGGCAGAACACTCTATGACATAAATCACAGCAAGATCCTTTTTGACCTACCTCCTAGAGAAATGGAAATAAAACCAAAAATAAACAAATGGGACCTAATGAAACTTAAAAGCTTTTGCACAGCAAAGGAAACCATAAACAAGACGAAAAGATAACCCTAAGAATGGGAGAAAATATTTGCAAATGAAGCAACTGACAAAGGATTAATCTCCAAAATTTACATGAACCTCAATATCAAAAAAACAAACAACTCAATCCAAACATGGGCAGAAGACCGAAATGACATTTCTCCAAAGAAGATATACAGATTGCCAACAAACACATGAAAGGATGCTCAACATCACTAATCATTAGAGAAATGCAAATCAAAACTACAATGAGGTATCACCTCACATCAATCAGAATGGCCATCATCAAAAAATCTACAAACAATGAATGCTGGAGAGGGTGTGGAGAAAAGGGAACACTCTTGCACTATTGGTTGGAGTGTAAATTGATACAGCCACTATGGAGAACAGTATGGAGGTTCCTTAAAAAACTAAAAATAGAACTACCATATGACCCAGCAATCCCACTACTGGGCATATACCCTGAGAAAGCCATAATTCAAAAAGAGTCATGTACCACAATGTTCATTGCAGCTCTATTTACAATAGCCAGGACATGGAAGCAACCTAAGTGTCCATCGACAGATGAATGGATAAAGAAGATGTGGCACATATATACAATGGAATATTACTCAGCCATAAAAAGAAACGAAACTGAGTTATTTGTAGTGAGGTGGATGGACCTAGAGTCTGTCATACAGAGTGAAGTAAGTCAGAAAGAGAAAAACAAACACCATATGCTAACACATATATGTGGAATCTAAAAAAAGAAAAAAGAAATAGGTTATGAAGAACCTAGGGGCAAGAAAGGAATAAAGACGTAGACGTAGAGAATGGACTTGAGGACACGGGGAGGGGGAAGGGTAAGCTGGGACGAAGTGAGAGAGTGACATGGACATATATACACTACCAAATGTAAAATAGATAGCTATTGGGAAGCAGCGGCATAGCACAGGGAGATCAGCTCGGTGCTTTGTGTCTCCCTAGAGTGGTGGGACAGGGAGGGTGAGAGGGAGGGAGACACAAGAGGGAGGGGATATGGGGATATATGTATATGTATAACTGATTCACTTTGTTATAAAGCAGAAACTAACACAACATTGTAAAGCAATTATACTCCAATACAGATGTTAAAAAAAAGATGCAAGGCACAATGAGGACAATATTAAAAATAAAAAGTGAAGTTGGACCACGTGTAAGGGGGGAAGGCATTAAGGTACAGGTGCAGGAGTGTAAAGAGATAATTCCTAGTGCTCTGACGAATTCTTCTGATGTTCTTACAGAAAGATTTTCAGGAAGAGTTTAAACTCAGGAACCCTGCATACTAGGGAATACCTACCCATCTGAGGTGATAAAGTACTTTCTATGTCAATTATCTAAGTAATTTTGCATCTCAAAAACTATGATGGCAGTCATAGCAAGACTTAGACATTAAATGACAAAGACATTAAATATTTGAATGGAATATCTGATACACAAAGGCAAATTTACTATGAAACTAATGAAGCTTAAGCTTCATTCCTCCTCACTTGCATGGGACCCTTCTAAGGCCCTGGGAAGAGCCTTGGCAATGAATTCACAAGATCACATGTTCTTGTAAAATTTGCAAAAGTAAGGTATTTTAAAAAATTGATCAAGACTGGTGTTCTTTCCATTTAGACTTCCCTTCCATCACTCTTCTTCTTATTTGGGGTGGCAATGGAGTTGCTGCCAACATTTTGGGGATCTGGATATGGGAAAGTTGAGGAGAGATAATGTTTAGTTTGGTATCAGGAATATATTTATGTGGTTCACAGTCAACTTCACCCATCTCTTTTCTACCATCTACATACTTCCAGTGCCAGGTGCTGTAGGCCACATCCATACTGTCACACCACCTCCAGCTCTCCCAACTGTGTGTCCCCTTTCCCCCTCAAACCTCACCTTAAACAAAGCATGCTAGAGGAAGGATTGATGTATCTTATTCTTTCTAAAGAAAGCTAGGTTATAAAATTGTTATGTAAAATGTAAGGAAAAGTATGCAGCCAAAATGCATCATGCCGTTTATTAATAAAAATATTATGTTATTTTCTGAATTTTGTGAAGTTTGTAGTATTGGCCAGCTTTCCTTTAATGTGTTGTATGTTTTGATTTCTCTCATTCTAAATCAGCACTCATATCTAATCAGTACCTAACAGTGTATTTTTAAGCTTGTATTCTTTTTCTTAAAAAGGGTCTCCCAAACTGTATAATCTTCAGGAGCCACAGAACCTGAATCCATCCCTGGAGAGAGAAATATTCCTTTCCTCTTTGAATCCATCTTGTGTAAAGAGAGTAAAGCAAACATACATGAATCTCAGTGAAAAGGTTGGACCTACCAAAGTTGAAGAGATGTGAATGGCAATGATTTGCACTGTGTCCCTTAATATTAAGTGGGTATAAAATGTCACTGGCCTTGTCATTATTTTGAGTAGGAACCTACTTGTCTTAATTTGGTGAATGGAAAAACCATTCCAAAGAGCCTTCACAGATTTACTTGGAACCTGGCCCCCATTTCAATTTGTTTTCATAACATTTTTCTCTCAACCACAGATTCTTCTGCCATATAATTTTCAAGAACATGACTCTCACAGTTGGGCAGCAGATGTTATATACATTTGTGATATAATCAATCATGTGTCTGAATAACGTATGTAAAACTATTCTCAAATTTTTAACCTGAAATCCCAATAGTTTCACCTGAAAAAAATTATTCATATGAACAGAGATTTAATGAAGTTGTCAAACATAGAATAAACATAAGAAAATACAATAAAAAAATTGATTGACTGATTGATTTGGATCCCTACCTCACAAAAAAGTTCAAATTGACTTAAAAGATAACAATGTCAAAATAAAACCCTAAAACAGTTACCTAAAAACACACATAAGACCTTCTAAATGCTCTAAATTTCATGTCAAAACTAGAAATCATGAACAAAAATAATGAGTAATTTGACTACATAAAACTTTTAAAAGTTCTACATAACCAAAATAAAAACCATATAACAAGATTAAAAGCAAAGTATAAACTGGGAGAAATATTTGCAAAAAGTTAATCTCCTTAAGCTCTAAAAAATACCAAGACTTGAAAGTACAAGACTAATGCTTCAAAAATATATGAGTAGAGGATATGAATAGGAAATTGACAGAATGGAAAATCCCAGGATACAGGAAAAATATTAATTCAAATTAAAGAAACCATGACATACCACTTTTTGCCCACTAAATTGTTAAATTGTTTTCCCTGTGGGCTAATAATACTCAGTTTTAGGGAAGAAGGGGAGAAAGAGACATGTTACCACTTTTATAGAGAGCAATTTCACAATACATGTCAAAAGTTTTTAAATGTTAATGCATTTTTACCCAGCAATTTCATTCCTAAGAAAGAGGTCTAAGGAAATATTGTTTATAAAATTTAAAAATTTCAGAGAGCCTGAAAACCCATCAATCAGCAATTAGTTAAATAAACAAACTATTAGTTAAATAAACAAACTATTAGTTAAATAAACAAACTATGGTCCTTATAACAGAATACAATGTATCTATTAAGAAAAATATTATTAAAAAATATTTGTCATAAAACATAGACATATTATGTTGCTAAGTAGAAAAAAAGGTATATTATAAAAATATATGCAAAATACAATTCTTATAATTAGAGAACAACCAAGGTAATGGTAGTAGTAATAGCTGACATAAATACTCATTATGTGTTTGGCATTGTTATAAGCCCACTGCATGTATTATCTCAGTTAAATTTCACAACAATCGTATGAAGTAGTCACTATTACTATCTTTAACTTATAGTGGGGAAAATGAAGCATCAAGAAAACAAATAACTTGCCCAAGGTGAAATCAGGATTTGGACCCAGGTAATCAGACTCCTGCTCCTGTAGTCTTAACCACAATGCTAATTTCTGAGTTATATGATTATTAGATTAGAGGAATAGAGTAGATTAACTGTCATGTTTTAGTAAGAAATTCTCCCAAAATATCAATAACATTTACATCTAGGAAATAGGATTATGGGTGATATTTATTTTCTGATTTTTATTATCTGTATTTTCTAAATTTTCAACAAGAAATGTAAACTGCCACAAAGAGAAAGCAGAGATATTAGTTCTTATAACCTATTCTTTCTGCTCCTTTCCTATCAGTAGGTAAAAAATAATTGTTCTAAATATCACTATTTCCACCTGTATATCAAGAGAAAGACCACCCACAGAACCAAAATATTTTAAAGTATTTGCTACCTAATCTTAAAGGCAGAGAAGTTCACCATTCTGGATTTCAGGGTTCTCTTTCATGAATGGAAAAGGGAGGGTGAACATGGTGGGGAGGGAGAAGTGAGCGTGAGGGACACAGTTTTAATCTGTCACAAACTAGTAAAAACTTTGTCTCCTACAGAAGTTGTTTTATTTATTCATTCATTCCAAAACTTAAATTCAGAAGTTTAGTAATTATATTAAAATCAAAATGGATCAAAGGGCCAGATGTTGCAGGCAGGATGACTAATCAAACAGATCCTGGGTAATGTGCTCCACGCCTTGCTCAATGGGAAGTAATTACTCTAACATTAGCTTTACAGTGTTTAAACAACCATTTCATTATATTTTTTCTACACTGATTAAATTTTCTCGGTATTTCTAATGCATCATTACATCTGCCTTGCATTTAGATAATGCACAGCATTGCTACCCATTAAAGAGTCCCTATTCTCTTTCATCGCTTTAATAAATCTAATTTGGCTTTATTTGCATAAAGTTTGATAAAGAGTGATTAGCTCTCTTACAAATAGCATATCTTGGATGAAAATATCTCTTCTATAACTTGGCTAAAACAGCTCTTCACAGATTTATAAGTGAACCCCCCTAGCAATAGCCACCTAAAAGTGAGGGGGGTAAAGGAAAACTTATAGCACAAATGCCGCTGTAGAATTACTGTCTGTGCCTTCCAAGACTGCTGAGGGGTGGATATGATAACCATGGGACCATCTAAGGCACTTTGCTTCTTATTCCTAAATATATAGCCTAAGGAATTATAATAGAGGACAAGAACATCAAGAATAAAAGCTCACATTTTTAGCTTTCTACTTCAATATTCACATTTACCCTCAACACATAGAGACTCAGGACATTTTAGCCCTTGCCCAAGTAAATGAACTGTAAAGTAATCTCTGGAAGATATTAGCTAAGATGAAAAGCTCTGCCAGCGTATCAGATATGCCAGGCAATCACTTACAGAAACTCACACTATGCCAAGTTCTCAGGGGAACTTTTTTAAGCACTGCAAATAAATGGATTGTGCTGGTGAATAGTATGTGATGACATTGATTCTGCCCTTTGAACTTAGTGTTTGATAACAGAAACTCAAAACCACGAAACAAGTGCCCTTGGAAATCTGAAATAGAGAGCATGAGGTCCTAAAAGGAAAGAGAATATCCACTGAAATCAATATGCCATATACTGCCTTTGCACTCGAGAAGATGATATTGGGAGTGGAGTGGAAAGAGCAACCCCTCATTTAATTCTTGTGACAGAATCAAGCACTGCAAAAACAGATTCCACCGAGGTTTGGACTCTCCCTTCTGAGTCAGTGACTCACTGTCCAATTCTATGTTGCTATTCATTCATCCTAACATAAGCCATTGGTTTTCACTTTCACAATGGGAAAATTACTGTGTATTGTAAAATTTACTAGATCCAAGTTCAAAGTCCTGTATTTCAAAACCCTGGACCTTCCCTACCTACACATCTCTCTCCCTTCCATTCTCCCCTCTCTCTTATTTCCCCTAGTTCTTGAGCATCCTCATGGGTCTACAGCTCACTTCAGAGTCCCACTCTGCCTGCTCCACTTCATCCCATTCTCACAGAACAATGTACAAATCCTAACATGATGACAGAAATTACAAAGTTTTTACTCAGTTTTGTGGGATTTAACCTCTACTAGGCTGATGGCCAGTAATGAGCAATGGAGTCAGAGATAGGTTGCATATTCTTAAACAACAAAAGCTGTTATATAGAGATAAATTTGACTCTAAAACTAGCCACCTAAATAACTAACAATGAAATCTTTAAGGTATGAGAAGCCTAGGAATTATGAGAGTAATACGAAAAGTTTTCCTTTTCTCCGTGTGAGAAGAGCTATCCTACCTGATTGCTGATTACTCCTCCAGCCCTAAGACTCCTGTCTCTCTGGGATGTGTGATTATGGGCTCTGATTTCAGATGAGTTATTTTCTTAGCTCTCTTCTCCCTTCCAGAATGGCCATCTTTTGCTAAAAAGAGAGAGAAAACAAAAAACAAAAAAGGGTTTTTTTGCTTCAGTCTATTGGAGTAGTAAGTGCTTTTATTGTTCTCACTCAAATTATCCAGTGGGCAAAACACTCATTTCAACATAATTGATCTCATTATCTGTGAAAAGGAAAGATATAGGATTGATCAGAACACCCAGAGGTGGGATTGACTGATGGTTAGATGAATGTCAGCTCCCTTTAAGATAGGCTGGCCCTCCTACAACTCTTAGGCTCTGAAGCCATTAACTATCTGAATCACTTTTGCCTGGATGTAGCCATTTTCAGACATATTTCCAGATAGGCAATGATATCAACTATATCCTTTCATCTTGAGTTTTACTTTGCTCTTTTAATTCTGAGTTCTACTGCAGAGGATACAAAAAGAAATGGTGAAAAAAGAAACGGTGACTATCTTCAAGAAGATTACAATTAAGAATATTAATTCAACTTTAATTTCTATAATATGTGAATATTTTGACTGAATCATAGTTAAAATTTTGTTGGACTGGCATTTTGCCTTAGGCAATGTAATTTCAAAGTCTTCAGTATGCTCCAGTCCAGTGGTTCGCAAAGTGTGGTTCCATGACCTGCAGCATTATGTCACTTGAGAACTTATCAAATTCTCTGGCTCCATCTAGGCCTACAGAAAAAAAGGCCTGGGGATGGGTCCAGCAATCTGTGATTTAACAGCCCCAGATAATTCTGATGCAGGTCAAAATCTGAGAACTACTAATTTAGACTAACAAGTCTCCCAACTGTTACTACTCTTCAGAAGTTTCTTAACAGATGATTGATTATTGAGGGACACTAAAAGAGATACCTAGCCACATTCATTGATTAGCACAGAATCTATGAGCTCATGAAAGAGAGTGAGAACACAGTTCCCAGTTGGGTTTCAGGCCAATAGAGGGTAATGGGCTCCTCAAAGAATATCACCAGAAAGAACAAGTCCAGCAGCGTTGGTCAGACTGAAGAGTAGGCCTGAATATTAGGGGAACCTATGGCTCCTGCTACAGTCTATAAACCGTTAAGGTCCTTTGGGACCCTATGGTTCTAGGAGGACAGAAACAGAGGGGGTTAACTGATTGGTCAGAGAGAGAACACCAGGGATCAGTGGACCTGGAGGAGGTCAGCAGTGGCACAGGTAGCAGCAAGGTTAGCCACCATGAACCACCAAGTAACTGACAGCAGACCACAAAACAGAGAGACTCTTAATTCTGAGAAGTTCTATTTCCCGAGGACCTATAAAAAGAGAATCTGGGGGAAAGGATGCAAAAAAAAGACAGAACTTCTTGTTATCCAAGTCTCTGGGGGCTAAGCACATTGGTTTCTACAGTTTTCCTGCACATAAGGTGCCGTTATCTGACGGCAGGTGAAGCCAAGGAACGTAAGAGGTATATATTAGTGTACATGTACATAGTATACTCAGGAGCAGAAAAAATTCAGGGTTTCCCGTCCTCCATTCTCTGACAAAGACCTACATTATCTCCCCGAGGCAGAATGGCTTTGAAAGGCATAGAACAGACCACACAGATGTCCTCACTCGCTTATTATAGCTTCCTCAGGGCCAACACCGCCATAGAGACTACTAGGAAATTTGTCCCATGGAGGGGGTTCTCACCCTCTCCCAAGCCACCACGCCACCTGACCTACAGGATGACCACTGTCCAGAGTCGCAATGCTTCCTATTCAAATCACCTTCCAGGTTAACCAACCTCACCTCTCTTCTTATATGTCCTCATTTCCTGTCTATTCCCAAACACATAAACCCTCAGCTGTACCCTATGACATTCATGGTCACTTACGAACAAATTCTCTTTATCCTCAGCCCCGATTGCAACTTGACTATGCCTCAAAGAGACTGCTTCCCCTGAGGCCTTCTCAAATGGCGGCTATTTTTTCTCCCACAGCCCCTGAACCCCTGAGTTGAAGATTTTTGACCCCGACCTACCTACCACTGCCAAGACATTGCCTGTCTTCCTCCTCTCGTCTGCTCCTCTGAAGCCCACAACACACTGCTGTGTCACCAGCCACTTGCTGATGTCATCTATTGACCGTGAAGTCACTTTCCTTCATTTGGGAAAGACTGACATCTGGAGAGATGTATTTCTCTCTAACAATACTCTTTCTACATTCTTGCTGATCTCAGTGTCCATGTAGGCCTGGTTTCCTATATCCTAGCCTCTCAGTTGCTGAACTTCCTTTCCTCCAAATATCTCTTCCACATTGTATCCACTCACTCCAGACCTTGCTGTCACACCACATCCAAAATCTTGAGTGCCCACTTTCTCTAACTATTATCTCCTGTCCTTCCAGATGACATATTCATGTGCTCAATTCCAATCATTCTTCCTCCCTGCAGGGACTTCCAGTCAACTGAGTTCTCTCAGTGTTCACATCCTTCCATGTTCTCACTTTCCTCCAACCCAGCTTAGATTCCATGGTCTAGGAACTCTAATAACTAGTTGAAAATACTCTTAGCTCCTTTGCCCCCCTTCCTGGCATTATATGTATCTGGCAAACAAACCTTGGAGAATTCCAACTCTCTACATACAGTATGACTATGTCTACACACCTAAATATTTTAGGAGAAAATCACCCATGACATATGACATATCTCCCTTTAAATGTTATGTCCACAATTCTCAAATGTGCCCTCAGTATTAACCAGCAATTCTGTCACACTTACCAAGTAAACCTGCCTTCCTACTATCTGAGTTAATCATTTCACAACTTCTCCTCTCTTCTGCAATAAACTTCTCATTCTTCAGAGAGACCAAATAAATGCAATCAGATAAGAGCAACCTATCTTCCCCAACCAAATCATTAATAGGTTTGCACCAGTACTCATCTGGTTTTCTTCCTATTGTAATAAGCATGGTAGCCTTAACCCTGTCTAAGATGCCCCCATCCTGTGTAAAGTCAACCCCTCTATGTCTGTATGGATTCCATTCCCCCCTCCTACTCAACAATTTTAATCCCTCTCCTGCCTTCAAAAAAAAGTATTTTATTACTCTTTCTGGCATTATTTCCATCAGTAGATAAGTTTGCCATATTATTTCCCAGCTCAACAAATAATCCCTTGACCCACATCCCCCTCCAAGCTCTGCCCATTTCTCCCCTCCCTTCACAGAAAAGCTTTCTACATCTCTCATCTAACTACTATGATCAAGTTTTTGCCCACCACTTCATAGAAAGGGGATCTATCAAAATCACCATGAACCTCTATTTTCTGCCCTTATTTTAGTCAATATATGGGAAGTTTCTGCGGCAACTGAATGCTCCCTAGATGAGAGGACACTGTAGTATTTAGTCATGGACCTTCCTCTCTTCTCTGTCCACTCTCTCCCTAGGTGATCCAATCTCAGGGTATCTCCTGCTGCATCGTTTGGTTGTATGTATAGATGCAGTGAGTCAGGACTGGGAGGATACTAGGGAAATACCATAATGTATTCATTTATAAACGTATTGTGAATGTTTCCTTCTCTTCAGTCAAATTATACCAGGATATTATCTGAGTCCCACAATAGATTGAGCATCATGTGGCCAACAAAATCTCCTAAAAGTCATCCAGCCAAGACATCTCTAGTCTTTCCTATACTTTTATGTTATTTCAGAATCCTAATAGATAGGTCATGACAACTTAAAAAGGAAGACAGTATTATCACTCTCTAGAATCATTCTTCACATCTTAATATTGGGGATACCCTTTATACAAGGATAAGGATTCAACAAAAAAAAATCTCAAATTAAAATTTTACACATATAGTTACTCAAATAAATGGTCATCCTTTGCCTCTTCAGAATGTGAATTTGAAAGAGAAAAATATTTTTAGTTAATGTAGTCAGGAAAAGTGTAAAGAAAGATAGCATTAAGTTGGATTTTGAATTCTGGATAGAATTACAAAAAGAAATTATAACAAATACATGAGGAAGGAGAAGAACAAAGTAAATATGGAGAGAGGTAAGTGCATCAGACTGGCTGAGGCATAGAGTTGGAGCTCAGTCTCATTTGGGAATGATATATAATGCCAGGGTTTGCTGTCATCAGTCCTCATAGAACCTGGAGTCCAACATCAGGAAGAACCTACTACCTGCTGGAAGGACCCCATGATACCAACCTGCTTCTCTGTCCTCAGCCTATTGCTTGTGACCATGATACCATGCCTGCTATTCAGCCTATGTGTCCTGACTTCTTCTTCTTGCCTGATTCCAGGGTCTTTCCAGATCACCCACCCTGCTTTAGTGCTCTCCCATGCTCTAATCCCAGCCCTTGGAGCAGCCCTGGCCCATCAACAACCAAAATCATACCATTGCCTCTTTGGAAAGTGAATCCCCAAAAGAAAACTATCTCTGATCCAACATCACAGAAACCAATAGGGAAGCAAGCTCAATGGCCCATGTTTAAGGGAGAAACTGTCTGATCTATATTGTAAGGACAGGAGTGATGGTATGTACATATGTAGAAAAAGACTAAGAATTTAAAAATTAATTGATTTGATTGGATATAGCTCCACAAATAAGAGTGAGTCTCCAAGAGTAGAAAAAGGGCAACAGAAATAGGGAAAGGAGGAGAAGAAGGCAGGGAATGAAAATGAACTCAGCTCTGTGACACTTTGCTTGTTTCCCCAGACCCAGAAATATGCAGTGAATATTTGTTGACAGATTAAATAAAACAGCTATTTTTTTTCTTTTTTTTTGGTGATTTAATTTCTACTTCTTTACCTTCCCCTATATACATTTTAAAACGCCCAAGCCTGGCTATTATCTTGTATTAATTCTCATTGCATTTTTTAAATTTAGGCTATGTAACACACTTTCAGAAAGTCGGCAGGGTGTAAACAACCTATCTCATCATTACGTGTCACATTCCCTATGAGATTATGAAGTACTATGTGCTCTATGAACCATGGCACATTTTGGTCATCACTGTGTTCTCAATTTCAATTAAGGCTGAGAACTTCTGATGAATAGATGGGGGTGGCCAGGGGAGGGGAAGGAAGGGTCAGACAGGCTGATGGTCACTTGAGCAGCCTGGCATATTCTTTTTTTTTTTTTTTTTTTTTTTTACTTATTATAGAGCAGGTTCTTATTAGTCATCCATTTTATACACATCAGTGTATACATGTCAATCCCAATCTCCCAATTTATCACACCACCACCCTCACCCCCTGCTGCTTGTGCCCCTTGGAGTCCATACGTTTGTTCTCTACATCTGTGTCTCAATTTCTGCCCTGCAAACTGGTATATCTGTACCATTTTTCTAGGTTCCACATATATGTGTTAATATACGATATTTGTTTTTCTCTTTCTGACTTATTTCACTCTGTATGACAGTCTCTAGACCCATCCACGTCTCTACAAATGACCCACTTTCGTTCATTTTTATGGCTGAGTAATATTCCATTGTATATATGTACAACACCTTCTTTATCTATTCGTCTGTCGACGGGCATTTAGGTTGCTTCCACGACCTGGCCATTGTACATAGTGCTGCAATGAACATTGGGGTGCATGTGTTTTTCTGAATTATGGTTTTCTCTGGGTATATGCCCAGTAGTGGGATTGCTGTATCATATGGTAATTCTATTTTTAGTTTTTTAAGGAACCTCTGTACTGTTCTCCATAGTGGCTGTATCAATTTACATTCCCACCAACAGTGCAAGAGGGTTCCCTTTTCTCCACACCCTCTCCAGCATTTGTTGTTTGTAGATTTTCGGATGACGCCCATTCTAACTGGTGTGAGGTGATACCTCATTGTAGTTTTGATTTGCATTTCTCTAATAATTAGTGATGGCGTGGAACTTTTCATGTGCTTGTTGGCCATCTGTATGTCTTCTTTGGAGAAATGTCATTTAGGTCTTCTGCCCATTTTTGGACTGGGTTGTTTGTTTTTGTAATATTGAGCTGCATGAGCTGTTTATATATTTAGGAGATTAATCCTTTGTCGGTTGATTCGTTGGCAAATAATTTCTCCCATTCTGAGGGTTGTCTTTTCGTCTTGTTTATGGTTTCCTTTGCTGTGCAAAAGCTTTGAGGTTTCATTAGGTCCCATTTGTTTATTTTTGTTTTTATTTCCATTACTCTAGGAGGTGGATCAAAAAAGATCTTGCTATGATTTATGTCAAAGAGTGTTTTTCCTATGTTTTCCTCTAAGAGTTTTATAGTGTCCGGTCTTACATTTACGTCTCTAATGCATTTTGTTTACTTTTGTGTATGGTGTTAGGGAGTGTTCTAATTTCATTCTTTTACATGTAGCTGTCCAGTTTTCCCAGCACCACTTATTGAAGAGACTGCTTTTTCTCCATTATATATCCTTGCCCCCTTTGTCATAGATTAGTTGGCCATAGGTGCCTGGGCTTAACTCTGCGCTTTCTACCTTGTTCCATTGATCTATATTTCTGTTTTTGTGCCAGTACCATATTGTCTTGATTACTGTAGCTTTGTAGAATACTCTGAAGACAGGGAGTCTGATTCCTCTAGCTCCGTTATTTTCCCTCAAGACTGCTTTGGCTATTCGGGGTCTTTTGTGTTCCACACAAATTTTAAGATTTTTTGTTCTAGTTCCGTAAAAAATGCCATTGGTAGTTTGATAGGGATTGCATTGAATCTGTAGATTGCTTTGGGTACTATAGTCATTTTCACAATATTGATTCTTCCAATCCAAGAACATGGTATATCTCTCCATTTGTTGGTATCATCTTTAATTTCTTTCATCAGTGTCTTATAGTTTTCTGCATACAGGTCTTTTGTCTCCCTACATAGGTTTATTCATAGGTATTTTATTCTTTTTGATGCAATGGTAAATGGGGGTGTTTCCTTAATTTCTCTTTCAGATTTTTCATCATTAGTATATAGGAATGCAAGAGATTTCTGTGCATTAATTTTGTATCCTGCAACTTTACCAAATTCCTTGATTAGCTGTAGTAGTTTTCTGGTGGCATCTTTAGGATTCTCTATGTATAGTATCATGTCATCTACAAACACTGACAGTTTTACTTCTTCTTTTCCAATTTGTATTCCTTTTATTTCTTTTTCTTCTCTGATTGCCGTGGCTAGGACTTCCAAAACTATGTTGAATAACAGTGGTGAGAGTGGACATCCTTGTCTTTTTCCTGATCTTAGAGGAAATGCTTTCAGTTTTTCACCATTGAGGATGATGTTTGCTGTGGGTTTGTCGTATATGACCTTTAGTATGTTGAGGTAGTTTCCCTCTATGCCCACTTTCTGGAGTGTTTTTATCATAAATGGGTGTTGAATTTTGTCAGAAGCTTTTTCTGCATCTATTGAGATGATCATATGGTTTTTATTCTTCAGTTTGTTAATATGGTGTATCACACTGATTGATTTGCATATATTGAAGAATCCTTGCATCCCTGGGATAAATCCCACTTGATCATGGTGTATGACCCTTTTAATGTATTGTTGGAATCTGTTTGCTAGTATTTTGTTGAGGATTTTTGCATCTATAGTCATCAGTGACATTGGTGTGTAATTTTCTTTTTTTGTAGTATCTTTGTCTGGTTTTGGTATCAGGGTGATGGTGGCCTCATAGAATGAGTTTGGGAGTGTTCCTTCCTCTGCAATGTTTTGGAAGAGTTTGAGAAGGATGGGTAATAGCTCTTCTCTAAATGTTTGAGAGAATTCGCCTGTGAAGCCATCTGGTCCTGGACTTTTGTTTGTTGGAAGATTTTTAATCACAGTTTTAATTTCATTACTTGTGATTGGTCTGTTCATATTTTCTATTTCTTCCTGGTTCAGTCTTGGAAGGTGATACCTTTCTAAGAATTTGTCCATTTCTTCCAGGTTGTCCATTTTATTGGCAAAGAGTTGCTTGTAGTAGTCTCTTAGGATGCTTTGTATTTCTGCGGTGTCTGTTGTAACTTCTCCTTTTTCATTTCTAATTTTATTGTTTTGAGTCCTCTCCCACTTTTTCTTGATGAGTCTCACTAATGGTTTATCAGTTTTGTTTATCTTCTCAAAGAACCCCCTTTTAGTTTTATTGATCTTTGCTATTGTTTTCCTTGTCTCTATTTCATTTATTTCTGCTCTGATCTTTATGATTTCTTTCCTTCTGCTAACTTTGGGTTTTGATGGTTCTTCTTTCTCTAGTTCCTTTAGGTGTAAGGTTAGATTGTTTATTTGAGATTTTTCTTGTTTCTTGAGGTAGGCTTGTATAGCTATAAAATTCCCTCTTAAAACTGCTTTTGCTGCATCCCATAGGTTTTGGATCATCATGTTTTCATTGTCATTTGTCTCCAGGTATTTTTTGATTTCCTCTTTGATTTCTTCAGTGATCTCTTGGTTATTTAGTAATGTATTGTTTAGCCTCCATGTATTTGTATTTTTACGTTTTTCTCCCTGTAATTGATTTCTAAGCTCATAGCATTGTGGTAAGAAAAGATGCTTGATATGATTTCAATTTTCTTAAATTTACTGAGGCTTGATTTGTGACCCAAGATGCGATCTATCCTGGAGAATGTTCCATGTGCACTTGAGAAGAAAGTGTAATCTGCTGTTTTGGGATGGAATGTCCTGTAAATATCAATTAATCTATCTGGTCTATTGTGTCATTTAAAACTTGTGTTTCCTTATTAATTTTCTGTTTGGATGATCTGCCCATTGATGTAAGTGAGGTGTTAAAGTCCCCCACTATTATTGTGTTACTGTCGATTTCCTCTCTTATAGATGTTAGCAGTTGCTTTATGTATTGAGGTGCTCCTATGTTGGGTGCATATATATTTATAATTGTTATATCATCTTCTTGGATTGATCCCTTGATCATTATGTAGTGTCCTTCCTTCTCTCTTGTAACATTCTTTATTTTAAAGTCTTTTTAATCTGATATGAGTATTGTTACTCCAGCTTTCTTTTGATTTCCATTTGCAAGGAATATCTTTTTCCATACACTCACTTTCAGTCTGTATGTGTCCCTAGGTCTGTGGTGGGTCTCTTGTAGACAGCATATATATGGGTCTTGTTTTTGTATCCATTCAGCAAGCCTGTGTCTTTTGGCTGGAGCATTTAATCCATTCATGTTTAAGGTAATTATCGATATGTATGTTCCTATGACCATTTTCTTAATTGTTTTGGGTTTGTTTTGTAGGTCCTTTTCTTCTCTTGTGTTTCCCACTTAGAGAAGTTCCTTTAGCATTTGTTGTAGAGCTGGTTTCGTGGTGCTGAATTCTCTTAGCTTTTGCTTGTCTGTAAAGCTTTTGATTTCTCCATCGAATCTGAATGAGATCCTTGCTAGGTAGAGTAATCTTGGTTGTACATTCTTCCCTTTCATCACTTTAAGTATATCATGCCACTCCCTTCTGGCTTGTAGTGTTTCTTCTGAGAAATCAGCTGTTAACCTTATGGGAGTTCCCTTGTATGTTATTTGTCATTCTTCCCTTGCTGCTTTCAATAATTTTTCTTTGTCTTTAATTTTTGCCAATTTGATTACTATGTGTCTTGGCGTTTTTCTCCTCAGGTTTATCCTGTATGGGACTCTCTGTGCTTCCTGGACTTGTGTGGCTATTTCCTTTCCTATGTTAGGGAAATTTTCAACTATTAGCTCTTCAAATATTTTCTCAGGTCCTTTCTCTCTCTCTTCTCCTTCTGGGACCCCTATAATGCGAATGTTGTTGCGTTTAATGTTGTCCCAGAGGTCTCTTAGGCTGTCTTCATTTCTTTTCATTCTTTTTTCTTTATTCTGTTCTGCAGCAGTGAATTCCACCATTCTGTCTTCCAGGTCACTTATCCGTTCTTCTGCCTCAGTTATTCTGCTATTGATTCCTTCTAGTGTAGTTTTCATTTCAGTTATTGTATTGTTCATCTCTGTTTGTTTGTTCTTTAATTCTTCTAGGTCATTGTTAAACATTTCTTGAATCTTCTCGATCTTTGCCTCCATTCTTTTTCCGAGGTCCTGGATCAGCTTCACTATCATTACTGTGAATTCTTTTTCTGGAAGGTTGCCTATCTCCACTTCATTTAGTTGTTTTTCTGGGGTTTTATCTTGTTCTTTCATCTGGTACATAGCCCTCTGCCTTTTCATCTTGTCTATCTCTCTGTGAATGTGGTTGTTTTTTTTTTGTTTTTTTTTTTAATTTATTTTTTTTTTATGTTTGGCTGTGTTCAGTCTTTGTTGCTGCGCGCGGGCTTTTCTCTAGTTGCGGCGAGCAGGGGCTACTCTTCATTGCGGTGCGCGGGCTTCTCATTGGGTGGCTTCTCTTGTTGCAGAGCACGGGCTCTAGGCGAGCAGGCTTCAGTAGTTGTGGCACTCGGGCTCAGTAGTTGTGGCGCACGGGCCCAGCTGCTCCGCAGCATGTGGGATCTTCCCGGAGCAGGGCCCGAACCCTTGTCCCCCACATTGGCAGGCGGACTCCCAACCACTGCACCACCAGGGAAGCCCTGTGAATGTGGTTTTTGTTCCACAGGCTTCAGGATTATGGTTCTTCTTGCTTCTGCTGTCTGTCCTCTGGTGGATGAGGCTATCTAAGAGGCTTGTGCAAGTTTTCTAAATAAAACAGCTTTGGGCTCTGACTAGATGAAGTTTTGGATATTTGCATTACAGTATGTCATGATCTCCTGAGTGAATTGTTTATATTTTTAATTTGAATTTTAAACATGCAGCTGTCATTTTAGTAGACCAAATCAGACAAACAACAAGAACTATTTGTTACCTGGCCTTTGTTCTAACTTTAATTCTTTTAGAAATGCACAAAAAGATTCCATTCACTGTAGTAGGAATGTCAATTAATGTAATTGACTTCACCTGGAATACAGAAACACTCCTACAAAGCTAGAAATATATATAAACCACTAAGCCTAGAAAAACATTCACTTATCAGTATTGAAGGGGTTTCTGAACTGCAGTGTTTCTTTTCTCAGAATAAGAGCATTTGGTCTCTCCAGCCTCAATAAGTAAGTTTAAGCTAGAATCCAGAAACATTACCACAAGAAATCCTTAGGTTTTTCCAACTATGATTAAATGTAGTTTTTATGGTGGTAGTGCTTGGTTTTTTGTATGTTTGTACAGCTTTTTAAACTGTAGCTCAAGTAGTAAGCTTTATTTGAAGTGATGAGAAACCCAAAATATCTTATTAAGGATTAAATTTTTTCAAGCCACTTGGATCCTACTAAAAAGAAAGGAAGGAAAGAAGGAAGGAAGGAGGAAGGAGAGGGAGGAAGGGAAGGAAGGGTCCGTTAGACTGATGTGGCTTTAATGTCCTGGCGGCCCACATAAGCAAATCAAAATCTAAGCCTGTAAACGACTCAAGGTTGTGAAATCAAAACTCAAAGGACAACCAATCACAAACAGCCAAGTACGCTTTGAGCTCTAGCCAACCAAATAATTTTCTCTCTTTGCTTCCCACTTTCTCTACACGAGTCTTTCCCCTGGCTCCGGAGCACTTCTAACAACTTCTGGTTTGGTGCTGCCCAATTCCAATAAATTTTTGCTAAAATAGACACTTAAAATTTTTAACATGCTTCAGTTTATCTTTTGAAGGAAGGAAGGAAAAGAAGAAGGAAGGGAGGAAGGGGGGAGGAAAGAAGGAAAACTTCATAGTGCATTGACTATACTTTAAAGTGTTTTCCATCCATGTTTGTTTCCCTGATGATTTTCCTCCCTTTCCTATTTGTCTCATGTATTCCTAAAACACTGCAACAATCTCTTCCAAAACAGTGGACCCTGCGTCTCAGCATTTACAGTCTGATTAGGACACTTAGCCATGCCTACCATCCCTACAGACATTGAGCTCCAGGAAAGGCAGTTAGCCCATGCCTGATGCAGGGTAGGCACTCAAAAAACTAAACAAATTAATGAAAGGATAAACAGATGAATATGGCTATGTTATGAAGCAAATGAACTCCACTAATACACCATGCACACTCTAGGTTTCTCAAACTTCAGATATCTGCACAATAGCTCACTGATTTTACTAAAAAAGATTTCTTGGAAAGAAAGTTTCATATGACTACAGTAAATGCAAAAGCAGTATCAGTTGACAGGAACAAGAAGCAACTATGAAAACAATAAATGTTCAATTTCTTGAATAAATGTTCAATTTCTTTACCTGGTAGGTGGTTACATGGGAATTTTTGTCTGTTTTTTTTTTTTTTTTTTTGGCAACAACTTTATTGAGATATAATTCACATACCATACAATTCACTCATTTGATATATATAAGCCAGTGGATTTTAATATATTCACAAATTTCTCCACCTTTCTCCAAAAGTCTTCTCAATCCAGAACTGGGATTGATTTGCTGTGCAAATCCAGAAATTTTGCACATGGCTCTTTCCTTCAAGAAGATGAAATTCAGATTATAGTAACTGTCTGTAAATCAAATATTCTGTAGTGTGGGCATGCATCTTAATTGATTAAAACAGATTTTCTTTGGATACTTGCAGTTCTGGGTAGAGTGGGGGAAAGAGTCCTGCATTTTCTGCCCTTACAGCTTTTAAATTCACATTGTGTGCATGTCCCTTACCCCATGCAGGATCGCAGGTGCCAGTTCCACAACACCACAGAAGCTTCCTGAACATCAGTCCCCAGTGGGACACTGATGAGAGGATTTCTTGCCCTTCACTGGGTAAGGTTCAGGATTCCTTAGTGCAAGTATGTGCATCAAACACTAAGCAGCTAGAGTCCACCTGTCAAGCATCACAAGTCCTCTGATTAGAAAATAAAGCCCATTAATGGAACTGGGGGTTGCCTGCCAGTAGGCTCTTTGCCACAGCTATTTTGAAAACTGGCAAAGAAGTGGGTGGAAAAATCATTCTTCACCCTAACAGATGAGTCTTCCCTCACAAAATAGATGAATTTAAAACACCTCCTTAGTCAGACTCATAAAGGCAAAGGTACAGAGGATTTTATGGAAAATGATGACCTCCTAAGAATTAGTTTTTAAATTGAATTTTCCACTCTTGAGATGTTTGATAAACTCCTTGTCTCTCCTACTAAAGGTCATGCCAGAAAGTAACATACATGATTATTCACGCTGATCACCTACCTTAGCTGGCCTTTACTCATTTCAAGTTTATACCCAAAATTCAACCTAATATTAAAATGTCTACTTATTATGAAATAACTTGCAAATTAGCATCTTCTAGCTTCAAACATGAATTCTAATTTGAATTTTTTTTGAAATTTCAAGTAAAATATCCCCTAATAAAAAAACAAACAAAAAAATATGATTGCTAGGGAGAGGCCAGAGGATTTTAGTAGCCATTCAAGAGGACTGGGTATAGGAGATAGGTTTTCTTCCTGCTTCAAGTCCTTTCTTGGACTTCAAATATAGTGTAAGTGCCTGACATTAAGCTTTTGATTGCCAAGACATCATTTCAAAGACATCCATCTCAAATAAGCACACTGCCAGCTGTACGACACAGTTACTAGCGAACAAGCTAGATAAGGAACCAGGAACCCTCACCCATGAAGTCCCCCTTTTAGAGAGCCCTGGGGAACTTAGGTAACTGATCACTTGAGTGACTCTGCTTCTTCATTCCTGCTCCCTAATTCCCACTCTTATGTCTTAAATTCACCAATAGTGAACCATCAAAACCCCAGGTATCCCACCCTCAACCCTAATGAAGGCAGAGCCCCAGGTCCAAGCTCCCTCCATCTCTCTCAACCTCTACCTCATTGTGTGTCTCTTCGGACCTGAAAGTAATAAGCCTTTTTATTTTCCCCCCAAAGTTCCCTGATGGTTGTTGTTGAGGTGTGTCCTACAGTCATTATAAGAACCACAAAGGCCAGTCCAGCCACAGCATCGGCTCTGGTGCAGGAAATGTCTGTGAGGCTCGCCACAAGTAATAAGGGCCCAGGTGAGTTCCTCAGTCATTTCTAGCAGATAGTGTCACTATCAATAGGCTGAGGTGGACACATCAGGTCACTCTTCAACTTCTCTGAGTTAGAATTTATTCTCCTGAAGTGAGAAAAAGAATGATTGCTAATAAGGAATTTAGCCTGGGATAGGTAATGGAATTGACATCAAAGTTGGTTTCTTTCCACTAAGTGTATTAATGAGATTTGATAATACAACACATATCCAAGATACTTTAAGTATGTTGCATTGTTTTATTTTATTACTCAGCCCAGTTGGGGTAAGGGATGAGGGAGGGCTGTGTGTGATGAGAAAAGAATTCTTGTACTGACTTTATTCCATGATTCACATTCTTTTCACAATTTCAAACATATCTGAAATTGACTGCATCATAAAAACACAGTTGTCCAGTTAGGATTGTGATGTGTTGCCTGTGCATATGCGACTTTAGTTGTTATTACTGGAGACCTGTCAAGGTATGCCTATATTTGTTTATAAATTATTACATAGAAATTTACAATTGTGAAGTCACATTTGACATTTGGGCAACACAAGTAAATAAGAGGTGTGATATAATTGGAATATATTCCTGAGATGCAAAAACAATATAAACATGAATTTAATGTGACAAATTAAATGTGACAGATACATGTAAGCATACCTAAGAACTGCAACTTGCCTTAATAAAATGTGTTTTAGGAGCCAATACTATTTCTATACTTTAAAGTATAATGACAAACTACTGACACAACTTCAGAGAAAAAATAGTGAGATTTTTACCATCAGCTCACATGCATTTTAAGAAGAAACATGACGGTCATTCATGGGCATGTCTGTGTTCCTGAATGTCTCCTTTGTCCTATTTACCATCCAAGTAACCTAGACTTCAAAGTTAGCATAATTTGTAGTTCAGTTTTAACTTCATATTTCCAACATTTTTATACCTCAGCATTGCTGTTTTCTAATCATATTATCATAAATTCATAGTTTACAATCTATTGATACAAATCAAACACCAGACAAAATTCCCCAATTTTTAAACCTATTTTAAATTCCCCCTTTAAAAATTAGTTTAAACGTGCCACACAACAGTAATACCAGCTAATGTCACAATGTGGCACTTAGTAGCTGTATTAGTAGCTTTGGTCATTGAATACAAGCTTACGTACGTTGTTTAAAATTGTATCTTTTCACATGTATGCTAGCTGATGACTTAGAAAGCAGACATTAGCAAACCAAAATCTTGAAAGAGACTAGAGGAAGGAACATATCAACTGGTACATTTTCATAATGTGAGCCCCACAAGTATTTTCAAAAACCCCAAACTCTGAGGATGACTATAACTCAGATTTCATTTTCAAGAAAGTGAAATATTGGGTGCATTCTTATCAGTTGCCTGTTTGGATAAATTTTTCAGGTAGGAGTGCTTTTAATTTTCCAGCCAACACAGTCACATTTTTTCCTTTCACAAAAAACAAGATCGATAAATTACATCCTGAATTTCTATTCCTTGATCCCATCCTGGTCTCCAGCTTTTTGCTTTTTATGAGATGTACCCAACAGTACCCAACACAACTCATCCATCTGACATGCCCAGTCTTTGCCACTGTGGTTCAACATCCACAGCAATCTTTTGGGCAGGAAGCCAATCGTGGTTCCATAGAAATCTTGGTTTCTAGAAGGAGCAGCCCTCTGTCTTCCCCATGTCAATGTGGGGAGGATCCCTTCAGTAGTTTTAATGTATTTATACAAGAAGATTGTTTCAAAAGAAAAGTTGGCCCAGGATCAAAGCAAAGTCATAACTAAATAACCCACAGTCTTGAAGTTTTACAACAAGTCATGCTTAAGAATCAAAAAGACTACCATGAGAGAGAAGTATTCATGAGAGAACACAGTATATTAGAAAGGGTTAGGGGGTGGACAGCTAGAGGAAGTAAAAGTAAAATGCATGGAGAGGGCCAGAAAGAAGCAGGAAGAACCTCTTGGTGACCAAGAGCCAGTTATGCAATTCTGGAGAAAGAACATCAACTGCCCTCACTGGCCTGGCTAGATTTTTGCATACTCAGGTGGAAATGTCAAGGGTAAATGTCCAGCACTCTGTTCAGAGGAAATGCTCCTGATCTTACCTCACCTCAGCTTCTCTCAAGCAGACCAAAAATACAAGGCAGGCAGCTTTTGTCTTGAAGAATGAAGATAAAGGAAAGTACTTGCCAGGATGCAAAGCAGTTTGAAGTACAAGGTTGTCCAACTGGTAAAAGCATGAAAAAAAAAATGCATTTTTCATGACTGGCACTGGAATTGGGTCATGAAGTTCTACCTACAGTCTCAGCAGTTCTACCCAAGAGGAAGTGATTCTTTGCTTCTGTGCTATATGACCACGACATTCTCAAGCACAGTTAGTTCACATGAGATACTGTAGCCAAAGTGTAAAATTTTTAATTAACTAGAACAATCTGTGGTATTATAGAAATCTTACAAATGAATCAACAGTGCTAATTACCAGTGAATTATATATATTAGCTGTTTGAACAGATACACCTTGCTCTTTACTAGCTCCAGCCTTCTCTTGCAGAGTTAAGTCAGCCTTGATGGGCAACCGTCCCTTAGAAGGCATGGAATTTCCTAACTACTGTCTGTTCATCCACAGTTACTGCTACCTCTTAGGGTGGCACCCACCCGGTGGATGGTATAACTAGAGGGAAAATGAGGCTCTCAGGGATACAGACAGGTAGTTTTCAACTTTTCATGAGGCTGATTGTAGGCAGGGCTATAATAGGAAGAGGTGGGATGACAATCCTACAAGCAAGCTGGAGAGAAAGAACCAAAAGCGTGATCTGTGGCCACAAGAAGCCAAAGCCCTCTGTTAACCCAGAAATCCAAGAGGCCTTTGCTCCAAGGAATCCATAAGGCATCAGACAAAGCCTTCCAAAAGGCCAACACCTGAACAAAGTGCAAGCTATACCAGCCAAAAGACTGCAATTTGAGGCAAATGGGAAATACATAACATCAGGAAAATCAGCTTCCCTGGAAAGACAAGCTGAATACAGATTTGGGCATGTCTGGAGTCTGTACTGAAGAAAGGTTTGCCAGCCTAACAAGAGAGGGGAATGTCTAGGGAAGGCTCAGTCCTTGATACAGAAGAAGCTCAAGGCCTGGAATATTAAGAAAGGGTTGCCAATCAAGAATGCCAAGAGAGGAGGACACACACGCAACTCACTGGGAACAGAGAATAGAACCAAGTGTTTTGGGGTTCTAGAGACAGAGCTACTATGTACATGGGACCACAATTTGATGTCAAAGACTGAAAAGAAGGATCTAGTTCCACCCCACCTACTCCATCACCCTCTTCTTCTGTTTGTTTATCCTCCAGTCTGCTTTTCTAACCTCACATTGGCATAGAGGCTGTCCCCCCATTCTTCCACTTATTTCTTCTGGCTCTTCTCTCCTTTCCTCTCATTTTATGCTTCCTCTCTTTTATTTTCTTTTTGCTCTTTCCACTTTAAGTTCTCACTGCCACAATTTCATAAATGTTGAATTGTGACAAATTTTCCTAATACGGAGAGTAGGAGAGATACAGAGGTGACAAATTAAGGGTATTGAAGTGAGCATAATTTGTGCTACTCCTGTATGATTTCAAAAAGCTAATAGACTTGAAACACACTTATAAGGCTATTTACATGACTTTTCCCCAGGTTACATTCCACGACACGCTCATTACCTTTATTTAGTCCACCAGCAATGCCTCTGAGAATCATACCTTTGAAAGTTATAACAGCAACAGATCATCCAACAACTCAGAAACTAGAGACCATTCTCCCATAGTTCCAAAACAGGTCAAATATTAGGCTAGCCAAAAAGTTAGTACTTTTTTGCCAACCCAATGTTAATGTAAAATAAAGCAATTTTTCTTGCATCATTTGTTCTATTGATTTTCTTTTATTTTTAATTGAAGTATAGTTTATTTATAATATTACATTAGTTTCAGGTGTACAACATAGTGATTCAAAATTTTATACATTATACTACATTTAAAGTTACTATAAAGTATTGCCTATATTCCCTGTGCTACACAATATATCCTTGAAGCTTATTTATATTATACATAGTAGTTTGGATCTCTTAATTCCCTACCCCTGTCTTGCCCCTCCTCCTTCCCTCTCCCCACAGGTAACCACTAGTTTGTTATCTATTACCTGTGAATCTGTTTCTGTTTTGTTATATTCATTTGTTTGTTTTATTTTTTAGATTCCACATACAAGTGGCAATATATAGTATTTGTCTTTCCCTGTCTGACTTATTTCACTAAACATAATACCTTCCATGTCCATCCATGTTGTTGCAAATGGCAAAATTTCATTCTTTTTATGGCTGAGTAGTTTTCCACTGTGTGTGTGTACATGTGTGTGTGTGTGTGTGTGTGTGTGTGTGTGTGTATACACCACATCTTCTTTATCCACTCATCTGTTGATGGATACTTAGGTTGTTTCCATATCTTGGTATCTTTTTGAATTAGTGTTCTTGTTTTCTTTGGATAAATACCCAGGAGTGGAATTGCTGGATCATATACTAGTTCTATTTTTAGTTTTTTTGAGGATTCTCCATACTGTTTTCCATAGTGGCTGCACCAATGGGTTCCTTCTTCTCCACATCCTCACTAGCAAATACTTGTTATTTCTATTCTTTTTGATGATAGCCCTTCTAACAGGTATGATGTGATATTTCATTGTGGTTTTGATTTGCATTTCGTTGATGATTAATGATGTAGAGCATCTTTTCATGTGCCTGTTGCTCATCTGTATGTCTTCTTTGGAAAAATGTCTATTCAGGGCTTCTGTCAGTTTTTCAATTGGGTTGTTCATTTTTTTGTTTTTGTTTTTGTTTTTTGGTGTTTTGTTTTTTGTGTTTTGGCTATTGAGCTGTATGAGCTGTTTATATATTTTGGATATTAACCCCTTTTTTGTCAAATGATTTGCAAATATTTTCTCCCATTCATTAGGTTTTTTTCATTTTATCAATCGTTTCCTTAGCTGTGCAAAAGTTTTAAGTTTAATTGGGTCTCATTTGTTTATTTTTGCTTTTGTTTCCTTTGCCTTAGGAGACAGATCCAAGAAAATATTGCTACAATTTATGTCAAAGACTATTCTGCCAATGGTTTCTTGTGGGAGTTTTATGGTCTCAGGTCTTACATTTAGGTCTTTAGTCCATTTTGAGTTTATTTTTGTATATGGTGTGAGAAAATGTTCTAGTTTCATTCTTTTACATGTAGCTGTCCAGTTTTCCCAGCACCACTTATTGAAGAAACTGTCTTTTCTCCATTGTATGTTCTTGCCTCCTTTATCATAGATTTATCAACCATAAGCGCACAGGTTTATTTCTGGGCTCTCTACTCTGTTCCACTGAAACTAAGTAGAATTATGCTTGTTACAGGCTATCCTCCCACAGTTCCAAAATATTAATCCTTCCACAGGTCAAAAATATTAATGTAAAATAAAGCAATTTTTACATCATTTGTTCTACTGATTTCATGCTTAGAAATCTGTCCCTTTAGTTTAATAGTGTAATGGACTGAATGTTCATGTCCCCCCAAAATTCATGTGCTGAAATCCTAACAACAAATGTGATGGTATTAGGAGATGGGGCCTCTAGGAATTGATTAGGTCATGAGGATGGAGCATTCATGAATGGGATTAGTGCCCTTATAAAGAGACTCCAGAGAGCACCCTTCCTCCTTCCACCTTGTGAGGACACAGTGAGAAGGCAGCCACCTGTTAACCAGGAAGCAAGCTCTCACCAGATACGGAATCTGCCAGTGCTTTGATCTTGGACTTCTCAGCCTCCAGAACTGTGAGAAATAAACATTTGTTGTTTAACCCACCCAGACTATAGTATTTTTGTTATAGCATTTCAAAAGGAATAAGATGAATAGTGACCTGTATTTTCTTCTATGGGTTTTATATGTTCATATTTTACACTAAACTCTTTAACCTTTCTGGGATTTATTTTGATAAATGAGGTGGGAGGGGAGGAGGCTAACTTTAACTGATTTCCCCAATATTGCTTATGCACTAATCTATAGCTTTCCCATTGTTTTATAATATTCCATTATCATCTTTTAAGTTTTACTGGGGTCAGGATTTCAGGGAGTCTATGACCTGTCTCTGTGACCACGATTACATAAGTATTATAATATTATTTATCACTTATGTTTAGTAAAATGCATAAAGGATAGTATTCCATGAGAAGTTTTAGTTGGTCTCAGACCTATCAGAAGTTCTGGGTTGCCACAAATGAAATATAGAACAAATCTAACCACTATCATTAGTTTCTGGATTTTTTATCCCTATGAAAAACTCAAGGGAATTCCCTGGTGGTCCAGTGGTTAGGACTCCACATTCTCACTGCCTAGGGCCCGGGTTCAATCCCTGGTTGGGGAACTAAGATTCCACAAGCCATGCGGTGTGGCCAAAAAATTTTTTAAATAAAATTAAACTTTAAAAAAAATAAAGGGATGCCAAAACCTCAATAATCAAATAAATAATATTTAACAAAAAAGAAAGAAAGAAAAACTCAAAACCAGGTGGCTGAGATGATGTAAAGCAACTTCAGAGAGAATCCTTCTCACTCTGTAGCAATTGTGCTCTTTGCAGGAGACATACAATTGATACCCTTTGCTTAGGTTTTATTTGCATTTTTCTATGTCTCTGCAATCTACAGGACTTAAAGGAGACAAATGAAATTCTAAGTTGGGGGAAGTTATGCTCAGCTACAACATGGTACTAATTTCATTTAGACGGACAATAGTCATCTGTCAAGATCCTCCTACTGAGACCCTTGGCTGTCTGAAGCCAGGAAAATACAGCAGGATGTCTAAAGACCTAGACTATAAAACTATCCTCCCTGTCCCAGTTTCTTTAACAATCTGAGCAATTATGTTATTAAAGACAACAAAATGAACATCAAGAAGAAGAGGGAACTTCAGAATAGATGGTGATTAAATGAGCTTGCCCACATACTTTTTTTGTTTTTAAAAGAAATATCGCTGGACTCTGGCAGAAAGACCAGTTATAAAAAATAGGCTTTGACTCCCTAATAAATTCCCCTAGGTAGATGAAATACAGGTTACCAAGCACAAAGTGATGGTACCAACTGTGCTAAAAGAATCTTAAATCATTATGATTTAAAAATAAAATTCACATATCATTAAAAATTTCAAGCTAGCTATAACTGAGAGACAAAACAGTCCCCAGAGAAAACTCCTACAAGATGTGCAAATTGTTTTGTCATGTACAGCTTATACTCTTCAAAATTCATCAAGTTTCAGTCTCCTTCAGTACTCAGAATTAAACAGTCACTCCTTTCCTTCCACACTTCAATTGCAGCATAATTTATACATATATTTATGTCACAAGTCTGTTTGTGTGTGTGTGTGTTTGTGAGAGAGAGAAATAGAGAGATAGAGACAGAGATTGAGATTGATTAACTTATTAATTAGTTTTGATGTTTAATTCAGGTTCATACTGTGAACTATTGCATCATAATCTGAAAATAACCCCAATAGTGTAATAAGAACACAATCCCAATTTCTACACAACAGAATATTAACGCATATATGTGGACTCTAGAAAAATGGTACAGATGAACCGGTTTGCAAGGCAGAAATAGAGACACAGATGTAGAGAACAAACGTATGGACACCAAGGAAGGAAAGCAGTGGGCGGGGAGAGGATGAACTGGGAGATTGGGATTGACATATACACACTAATATGTATAAAATAGATGACTAAGAAGAACCTGCTATATTAAAAAAATAAAATAAAGAAGAGAAATACCAAAACCACACACACACACACACACACACACACACACACACACACACAAACCAATTTCTACACAACAGAATATCACCTGTAAATAAAAAAAAGAGAGAGACTCTCTTTAAACTCCAAACTCAAAGAACAATTTGTATTACTTGTATCCCAAAAAGAGAGTCTTTCTGGAAGTCTCACTGCTGGGTTCCTTTAAAAATAAAAATTTCCCTTGGAGCACTTAAAACATATTTACATTTCCAAAAATTCAGTTGACAAATAACTTTTCACATAAGCAGCTGTTATACTAGGTAAAGCAAACTTTCACATATGTTTACCTTCAAACAATATCATTTAGACTTAAATGTACTAAAATTCTGTGACATCATTTTCTCAAAAGGATGGTTAATTTTGGAGGGAGTGTTGGTGGGAAGGTCACAGAAACGTTTACAGCAGGGATGGAAAAGAGGAGGAAGGGAAAGGGTGTCACGAGGCAGAAGTGAAAAGAAGGGGGCAGGTGGAGAGAGTGACATGAAGACTCTCACTGTTGCTTCATACAGCTGGCAAAAAGCAAAGCTTTCCTCCCTCACCCACTGAGGTTTATGTTGACAGTCTACGGGTTGACTATGCATAGCAAATTGGCCAGGGGACCGCAGAACAAGCACAGCAACAACCCATAAGTCTTGCCCACCTGAGCCATTGGTGGCTTGAGACCACAGACCATCACAGCTAGTGGAAGCAGGCACAATGAAAACAACATACTTTGTCTTAGGCAAACATGCTATCACTTCAGGAGGTTGTGAAAGTAGCATAATAGAAGTTGTAAGGACTGAATGTTTATGTCCCCCCTCCCTGGTTCATATGTTGAAGTCTAATCCTGAATGTGATGGTATGAGGAGGTGGGGCTTTTGGGAGGTGATTAGGTCATGAGAGTGCAGCTGAAGAGACCAGAGTTGTGCCTTTCTGCCATGTGAGCACACAGCAAAAAGAGAGCCATCTGTGAACCAGAAAGTGGGTTTTCACCAGACACTGAATCTGCCAGCACATAGATGTTGGCCTTCCCAGTCTCCAGAATTAAACTGTGTGAAATAAATTTCTGTTGTTTATAAGTTGCCCAATCTATGGTAATTTGTTATAGCAGCCTGAACAGACTACGATAGGAGTACATCTTCAATGATGGAACTGTAGACCCTAGTGATGCAGCAGAGAATCTGGTAACCTCATTAGCATTCGTCAAATTATTCCAGGTAGGTAACCAGCAAATCTGGCCTAAGTGTAAGGCCACAGGTGAATGAAAGACTCAGGCGGGCGCAGGCAAACCATATCAGAAGAAATATGTCTCCCTAGACTTAGCTTAGAATTTGGGGTGGAGAAAGTATGAGTTGGGGCAGCAGTTCACATTACAACTCTTTCAGTACATAAGCATAAGACTAATTGTGAACAAATCATAATACTGAAATGTGGCATGTGTGGATCTCAGAACTATGCATGGAAGACATAATGGCTAAAGAGTCCAGCTCACAATAAAAGAAAATAGCACCAGCTCTTAAGAAATTGCTGTCTTTGGGGAACATATAAAAGTGAACAACTGGAATGCAATGAAAACCAATGTGCCTGGTGCTGTGGGTGACCAGAGGAAGCCCTATATTCATACATGTAGCTTTTGGAAGCCCTAAATGTAATCAGCTAGACTTTATTTTTCAAACATAGCACCTATTTTTAAAGTTAAATCCATTGTTCATAAAGTGCACTGTTAGTGCTTTGGATCTTTGGATGTCAAGCCCTTCCCGAGGCAGATACCCTCTAGGCATCTAGGTGAAGACCCAGAGTCCTGCATATTTTCCTCAGACTTGGCAGACTGAGGATTCGTGGACTTAAAGTTCAGGGACATTAAAGAAGCAACCTACCAGTTTGTTTTCTGTATCTATGAGTCTGTTTCTGTTTTGTTGTGTTTGTCTGTTTTGTTTTTTAGATTCCACATATAAGTGGAATAAGGTGGTTGCCAGAGGACAGGGGTTTAGGGTAGGGAGGCAGACAAAGAGATAAAGAGGACTGGGATACAAACTTCCAGTTATAAAATAAATAATTCGTGGGGAGGTAATGTACAACATAGGGAATGTAGTCAATGATATTGTAATAACTTTGTATGGTGACAGTTGGTAACTAGACTTATCATGGTGACCACTTCAAAGTGTATATAAATATTGAATCATACAATGTACACCTGAAACTAATATGATATTGTATGTCAATTATACTTCAATTAAAAAAAAGCAATGTACAGACTCAGGGTACAGAGTGTGATTTTTTTAAGTCAATATTCAGTTTCACAACCAGTAATTCATGAAGAGAGAACAAACCATGGAAAAACAATTAACAGTGATTGAGATAATACAAGATCCTAGATTTTTTTTTAAAATTCAGTTTTTAAAGACAAACAAGTTAAAGCTAAATTCAAGCATTGAGAAAAAGTATAAAAAATGATATGGGAGCACACCCAAACAGCACTTTGGTTCTTTAACAACTGAAGTAAGTGCTTCAAGTAGTGGAGGAAGATGTGCCCAAATAATGTGAGCTCCCTGAGAGCAGGTACTTTGAGTCTTTCATGTTCACATACCAAGAAGCATCTACAAACTGAATTTCACGTTGAAATTCAAAATAAATGCCTGTTGAATGAAACAGTGTTGGTAAATTCTGTACTGTTCTTATTCAAGTTGGAAAGAATTAAGACAGAGCAAACTAATTTTCTATCTCTATCAGTATATATTGCAGAACTTAGTAAAGCAATATCTGACAAGACAAAAAAACTTAAATTCAAATATCTTACAGAAGACCTGAATTGGGGGAATATATCTTCATATCATATAGCATTTGTACGAAAAAAATAAGCAATCCAATAAGCTTAAAACAAGCTTTTTAAAAGAATAATCTAGGCTAGTGAACATTTACTATTCTGGTATTTTTAGTCCCACAGTGAAGCAGACTTCTACTAGACCTGTATTAGCCATTTCAACTAAGGGCAACCTGACAGGAGGAAAACTGTGCACACAGATCAATCAACAGAAGTTCTTCCAACCAACAGGCTTTACCCAAGAAACATTAGGGGGCTAAGTCAAGTTTCTGTAAAAATTAATTCAAATTTTACATGATATTACTATGCCTTCCCCTTGGTGAAAATTTCTTAGCTGGCTCAAAGCCTGTATCTACGTATTTTTTTTAATCTGAATAAGCAATGATAATTTTGTATCCTGAGCATGCGGTCTTACCATTCATTGAGAAAGGAGATCTGTATTTGTAGCAGTCACTGTTAGTTCTCCAATAGTTATTTCTCCCATCCTCCTTCCATCTCAGCTGTATCCTTCCACTTGCTCTCTGCCCTCAGCAAATCTGTTCCATCGATCATCCTCTCTCTTTCTCTACATTCAACCTTTCCTTCATTCCATTCATAATATAAATTGCTAAAATTACTCCTATACTTTCAATCTTTAAAAAATGTACTTTGTCAAGTCTATGCACTTCCTTTAGCTTCCATCTTTATCTCTTTCCCTCCTATGCCAAGTCCCTCTGCCCTGCCTGAGATATCTAGTCTACACATATTGTGTTCACTCGTACACTTCCCACTCAACTCTCATTCCATTATAATGTGATTGCCACCCTACACCATTCTACTGAAAGCACTCTTTCAAAAATTATATGGGCAATTCAGTACCTAAATCTAATGGACCCTGTACTAGACATGCTGATCAATTCACCTGCCAAACAAACTTCTCCTTCTGACTTAAAGTAGCCAGTCCACAGTCCTTCTGAATGAATCTGATGTGCCATGGACCACAGGCTCTGTCAAGTAGGCCTGGATGTTCTCTCTACCATGAGATTCACCCCAAGCAACTCCCCAGCTCTCACAACTGATTAACCAGAAGATATCTAATCTAAAGGAAGCCAACCCATAGGATGAGCCAGAAATTAGTGATTTGTGTGTACAGGCTCAAAAAGAAAAGCTTGGCTAGGTTCTCTCTCTTCCAAATTTGAACAAAGATCAAAGGAAATTTAGCAGTTGGTGAGGAGGGAATGTAGGCCACTGTGGCCAGATACGAGAAACCACGGAGAAGGATGTTGGCTGAGAACAGATAGCAGCAGTTGCTCAGAAGTGGCCCCTGGGAAAGGGGTGGAGGGAATAGCTTTGGTTCCTGGTGGCTTTCCAGATCCCAGTGGCTGGTGCTTTTGTGGTCCAGTTGTGTTTTGTTTTTGTTCTCAGGTCGACCTGAAATTCCATAAGTATCCTTAAAATAAATCCCAATTTCTGTAGCTTGAGTAGATTTCTTCCTAGCAAAAGATACTTTTAAATCCTTATTTTATTTTGCCTCTTTACAACATTTTTCACTACTGACCGGTCCCACTTTTCTGAAATTTTTTCCTCCTTGCTTCTCTGACTGAAGGCTCCTCTGCTTCGTCTCCTACCTCTCATTTCTTCTCAGTCTCCTTTGAGGGCTCCCCTTCCTCTGCCAATCCTTTAAATGTTTAGGATGTTGCAGTTCTTCTGTTGGCCTCAAACCCCTCTCCCCAGGAGCCCTTATGCACTTCATGTCCTCAACTCCACTCCAGCTGGAAACTCTTGGGATGTTTTTTATTCTGTCCAACTAACATGTCCTTTTGGAGAACTACATTTGCATTTATTAAAATTATCACTAAGTTATTCATCATATGGTTTTACATTTTTCATTTCAAAAGGTAATTTGTAACATTATGGTGAATGTCCATGAAGAAGTTCTCAACAAAGTAGTACATTAATGTGTAATGACAATTCTTCAACAGATATCTGATAAAGAGACTTCAGTAGAAGAATCTAGAGCAAAAATAAAATCAAATAAAACTTGGATGAATCTTCTGTTTAAATTTGTTCAAAGGGTTTTGGTTATATGCAGGAATCTTGTAATTTCAATTTTTATAAAGGTTGTACATGAATGTAATGATTAGGACTAAAGTCAGCTATGACTTGGGAAAAATCACTAAATATATGTAAGATCATTATGATAAGAAGGGTGTCAGGAATAGATTTAGTATCATAGAAGTTTAAAGAAATTTAAGGTCATAATATCCCATTGTCTCTTTTTACAGGTGAAATCATGGGGAATCAGAGAACACATGATTTGCCCGAAGTGACACAGCTACCTCATAGCAGAGTTGGACAGTCATTAAGATCACCTGACTCCTTGCCCAGAATCCTTGCTAGCATACCATGATTAACCAGCTGCTCTCAAACTTATCAAGAGCAAATTGGCAAGAAGACGTTTGCCGATTGAAGAAGACCTAACCAGGAGGGCATTTATCCTCTCAGCAGAATCACCCTCTATTACACATTTTCTTCCCAGCAGCTTACTGCATACAGGAGACAGGAAGCAGATGTTCTGAAAGCAGGGGTGTGAGAAAGGCAAACTAACACCTTCTCTTTGATGAGCTTGGAAGGACTCAAACTGCTCTCTCTAGAGTAGTTATGACAGCTGCTGAGATGCAGCAAAGCTTTGATCCAAGAGCTTGAGGTCCCAGAGTCATGAAATCACCCCAGGAAGAGAAATAGGGTGAGCTTTAAATCAAATTTGGTAATTCAAGTCTGGGTGTGAAATATATTAAAATTAGAAAAAGTGGTGACAGATAAAAAGTTAGTGAAAAATGTACCAAATTATTTCATTAGAAAATTGCTCCAGAGTACTGTATTTAAACATAGTGTTTCCCATGCTCAACTGGTTTTTCTTTTTTCTTTTTTTTAACATCTTTATTGGAGTATAATTGTTTTACAATGGTGTGTTAATTTCTGCTTTATAACAAAGTGAATCAGTTATACATATACATATGTTCCCATATCTCTTCCCTCTTGTGCCTCCCTCCCTCCCATCCTCCCTATCCCACCCCTCTAGGTGGTCACAAAGCACCAAGGTTTTTCTAAGGGGAATATGTACGTGTGTGTATGTAAGAGTACATATATACCTCTATGTATTTATGTGTGCATATTTACATATATATGTATTTACCATTGAGAGAGAGAGGAGGAAAATTACTGCTGGAGCTTAAACAGAGAACCTCATCTGAATTGGGAAAAATTAAAATTCTGTGGCTCAAACACTAGGCATCTACCACTTAGTGACAGCATTTCCAAATTGTAAATCTAGCTTTTTTAAAGAGTAAAATGAGTCTTTTCAAAAGCACATAAAATGTTTCAAAGTTATAAAACACTATATATTTATATATATACATACTTACATATAGTTATATATATAGTTACATATATAAGTATATATATAACTATATGTATTTCTTGTCACTTTGTGTTACATATGTAGAGCTATATATAACTATGCATATATATGTTATATATAGTTTTATATACCATATATAGCTATAACCATATATTCACATACATAATAGTATATAGTCATATGCTATATATAACTATACACACACACACAAAGTGACAAGAAAAAAACATCTGCAGCTTCTGGTTAAACTTTTCATATATTATGCCAAGAGAAAACATGGCGTGACTTCTCAGTGAAGGACTAAATAACTGAAATCCAAAGGAGCCATTGAACTGCAGCTGTAGTTGAGTGGCTACTTTGAATTCAAAATTCCAGAAACATCTCAACTATCTACTCTGTGCAATCAGCCTATGTCAGATGATTTATATCCTGAGATAACCACATCCAGGGTGAAGTCAACATCTCTCTTTAGAACAGCAGTGCCACAGCCATAGCATGGTATATGCTTTAGCAGCTAATTTTTTACCCGTCAGGCATGGATGAAAATGCCCTTTTACAGCAATGTGCAGAGTCAGCCTGTAAACCTTAGAATCACCTAAATAGTCTCTCTTAGTCTTCAAAATCAGCTCTCAGTTCCAAGTCAAAACTCCTTTCCCCAACTCCAAGGAGAAGGTCCTCATTTCTAGCCTTCCTGGCCCCATGCAGCCCTTGAATATTCTCCCTGGCCTGGCCCAGCTCAGCTCTGGACATGTTAACTAGTGGCTTCCCAGCTCTCCCCTTTCCCAGCCCTCTGTTCTATCCTCCCTTTTCCTAAATGACCAGGGACCCTTAAACCTTGCCTTACATCCTCATGCTTTTTAATGATTCTCTCCTTTCTCGTAACACCTGATTGTCTACTACTTAGGCCCCTCCCCTCAGAGCCACCTGCTAAAACCAACACTCCAAATCCAGCATATCCTTCTCAACAGAAGCTGTCAAGCCATCCTCACTCTGTACAGACAGTGACCTGTATTAAAGCCAACACACAGTATAATCACTCAGCCTATCAGACGAAAGTGTTCTCAATCTACACACATTTCAGGAAGTTTGCTGTAAATGGCAAATGGTTTCAAAGGCAAGCAGAAATGAATCTCTCTCCTTGGAGACTGTCACTAACACTCCAAGTTCACCACAGTCCTTAGCTTTAGGAAAGCAAGAAATTGATTCTTCTGTTGTATTTTTAACGTCTTTACCTCTTGTCAATGCACTGCTCTGTTTATAAGCAGCAAAATGTTTGGGATCAAACATCTGCTCCTCAAATCTGCTGCCTTTGGCAGGGTTTTCAGTGATACCCAAGACCACTATTTTGGACAATTTTAGGAATTCTCTATAATCCTTACAAAGGGCCATTCTCTTAAAATGCACTGGATTGCACTCTCTCATTTGGTATATTTCCCTAACACAGAGAGATTTGTCTCTCTCTAGGTTTAATGCAGCCAGGAAATAAAAGTATGTTGTATCTCTTTACTCGGAGACTCCTACTAAATCACTCTCTAGCATACCCCATTTAGTAATGTATTGTGTTTACTGTCTGTCCACCAGGTAGAAAGTAAGCTCCAAGGAGGGCAGGGATTTGTCTTTGCTCTTTGATTAATCCCAATGGCCTATAACAGTGCCTGGCACAAAGTATAAGTTCAATTTATTTGTTGAATTTATTAAGTGAATTAATCTCCTGCTATAAAAGTTTAACCCAAATGCTTTGGCACTTGGGATGTTGAAATAAGATACACATTTTGAATGGAGAAATACCTGTGGGTTTTGAGTGGAAAGTAAAATGAAATCATGAACATTCCGTCCTACACTAATGGTACAAATTACTCCAAGAGGGGTAAGAAACATAACAGTTCTTGGTGTTCCACAGTGAATCAATTCTGGCTCAATACCCCCACAGAATAAGTCTTTTGAGAAATCCAACAAAAGTCATCTTCTTGGATTGCCTTCCCTTCCATTCTTTCAAACAAGAAATCTAGAGCCATGGGGTCCAGAAGAATGGGACAGGGGTTGCTATTCTATTTTGGTCACTGATACTCTCAATCTATGGTGAAGGAAATGACTCCTCCCATAGTTCTCCCTCCCTCACTGAAGCGCCCAAGAATATAGCATCCAGCACCCAGTCTCCATGGGTACCCACATGGCTATCTCCGTGTGAGAGTCCTTCATCCACAAAGGCATTGCTTTTCAGTGAGATCAGATCTCCATTACTAACTGAAACTATAAACCCCAGTGCCTTTCCCAGTCCTCAAGTACCATACAATATTCCAGAATTCCTATCATTTTCCTCTTAAGTCCTTTCCCTTCCCATCTCTCAAACAAACAAACAAAAAAATTATTCATACCTATTTTGCTATCTCTCAGCAGTGTTTGACGGCTTGTCCTTATAGATGGATTGACCTCAGGCCCTAGAAACACAAAAATATCTGGTTTGCCATTCTCAGGAGACAAATAAAATCCAGGCTTTAGGACATTCCTGATGGTGGTAGAGTGGGGGATTCAGCTAGGATTGGGTTCAGCTGCTTGTGAAACAAACTAGAAAATAACAGTGGCCCATAAAAGACCAATTTTTACTTTATATCCCTTAAAAGAAGTTCTGACATAGCCCCTTGAGCTTGTATGGAGTCTTCTATCTTAATGCTCCACCAATTTTATTTTATTTTTTTTAACATCTTTATTGTAGTATAATTGCTTTACAAAGGTGTGTTAGTTTCTGCTTTATAACAAAGTGAATCAGTTATACATATACATATGTCCCCATATCGCTTCTCTCTTGCGTCTCCCTCCCTCCCACCCTCCCTATCCCACCCCGCTAGGTGGTCACAAGGCACCGAGCTGATCTCCCTGTGCTACGCGGCTGCTTCCCACTAGCTATCTATTTTATGTTTGGTAGTGTATATATGTCCATGCCACTCTCTCACTTTGTCCCAGCTTACCATTCCCCCTCCCCATGTCCTCAAGTCCATTCTCTACGTCTATGTCTTTATTCCTTTCCTGCCCCTAGGTTCTTCATAACTTTTTTTTTTTTTTAGATTCCATATATATGTGTTAGCATATGGTATTTGTTTTTCTCTTTCTGACTTACTTCACTCTGTAGGACAGACTCTAGGTCCATCCACCTCACTACAAATAACTCAATTTCATTTCTTTTATGGCTGAGTAATATTCCATTGTATATATGTGCCACATCTTCTTTATCCATGCATCTGTCAATGGACACTTCGGTTGCTTCCATGTCCTGGCTATTGTAAATAGAGCGGCACTGCACATTGTGGTACATGACTCTTTTAGAATTATGGTTTTCTCAGGGTATATGCCCAGTAGTGGGATTGCTGGGTCGTATGGTAGTTCTATTTTTAGTTTTTTAAGGAACCTCCATACTGTTCTCCATAGTGGCTGTATCAATTTACATTCCCACCAACAGTGCAAGAGGGTTTCCTTTTCTCCACAACCTGCCCACCATTTATTGTTTGTAGATTTTTTGATAATGGCCATTCTGACTGGTGTGCGATACCTCACTGTAGTTTTGATTTGCATTTCTCTAATGATTAGTGATGTAGAGCATCCTTTCATGTGTTTGTTGGCAATCTGTATATCTTCTTTGGAGAAATGTCTATTTAGGTCTTCTGCCCATTTTTGGATTGGATTGTTTTTTAGATACTGAGTTGCATGAGCTGCTTGTAAATTTTGGAGGTTAATCCTTGGTCAGTTGCTTGATATGCGAATATTTTCTCCAATTCTGAGGGCTGTCTTTTCATCTTGTTTATGGCTTGCTTTGCTGTGCAAAAGCTTTTAAGTTTCATTAGGTCCCATTTTTTTGTTTTTGTTTTTATTTCCATTTCTCTAGGAGGTGGGTCAAAAAGGATCTTGCTGTGATTTATGTCATAGAATGTTCTGCCTATTTTTTCCTCTAAGAGTTTTATAGTGTCTGGCCTCACATTTAGGTCTTAAATCCATTTTGAGTTTATTTTTGTGTATGATGTTAGGGAGTGTTCTAATTTCATTCTGTTACCTGTAGCTGCCCAGTTTTCCTAGCATGACTTACTGAAGAGGCTGTATTTCTCCATTGTATATTCTTGACTCCTTTATCAAAGATAAGGTGATCATATGTGCGTGGGTTTATCTCTGGGCCTTCTATCCTGTTCCATTGATCTATATTTCTGTTTTTGTGTCAGGACCATACTGTCTTGATGACTGTAGCTTTGTAGTACAGTCTGAAGTCAGGGAGCCTGATTCCTCCAGCTCCATTTTTCTTTCTCAAGGTTGCTTTGGCTATTCAGGGTCTCTTGTATTTCCATACAAATTGTGAAATTTTTTGTTCTAGTTCTGTGGAAAATGTCATTGGTAGTTTGATACAGATTGCATTGAATCTGTAGATTGGTTTGGGTAGTATAGTCATTTTCACAGTGTTGATTCTTCCAATCCAAGAACATGGTATATCTCTCCATCTGTTTGTTTCATCTTTAATTTCTTTCATCAGTGTCTTATAGTTTTCTGCATACAGGTCTTTTGTCTCCTTAGGTAGGTTTATTCCTAGGTATTTTATTCTTTTTGTTGCAATGGTAAATGGGAGTGTTTCCTTAATTTCTTTCAGATTTTTCATCATTAGTGTATAGGAATGCAAGAGATTTCTGTGCATTAATTTTGTATCCTGCTACTTTACCAAATTCATTGATTAGCTCTAGTAGTTTTCTGGTAGCATCTTTAGGATTTTCTATGTATAGTATCATGTCATCTGCAAACAGTGACAGCTTTACTTCTTCTTTTCCGATTTGGATTCCTTTTATTTCTTTTTCGTCTCTGACTGCTGTGGCTAAAACTTCCAAAACTATGTTGAATAATAGTGGTGAGAGTGGGCAACCTTGTCTTGTTCCTGATCTTAGTGAAAATGGTTTCAGTTTTTCACCATTGAGGACCATGTTGGCTGTGGGTTTGTCATATATGGCCTTTATTATGTTGAGGAAAGTTCCCTCTGTGCCTACTTTCGGGATGGTTTTTATCATAAATTGGTGTTGAATTTTGTCAAAAGCTTTTTCTGCATCTATTGAAGTTATCATATGGTTTCTATCCTTCAGTTTGTTAATATGGTGTATCACATTTATTGATTTGCGTATATTGAAGAATCCTTGCATTCCTGGGATAAACTCCACTTGATCATGGTGTATGATCCTTTTAATGTGCTGTTGGACTCTGTTTGGTAGTATTTTGTTGAGGATTTTTGCATCTATGTTCATCAGTGACATTGGCCTGTAGTTTTCTTTCTTTGTGACATCTTTGTCTGGTTTTGGTATCAGGGTGATGGTGGCCTCGTAGAATGAGTTTGGGAGTGTTCCTCCCTCTGCTATATTTTGGAAGAGTTTGAGAAGGATAGGTGTTAGCTCTTCTCTAAATGTTTGCTAGAATTTGCCCTTGAAGCCATCTGGTCCTGGGCTTTTGTTTGTTGGAAGATTTTTCATCACAGTTTCAATTTCAGTGCTTGTGATTGGTCTGTTTATGTTTTCTATTTCTTCCTGGTTCAGTCTCAGAAGGTTGTGCTTTTCTAAGACTTTGTCCATTACTTCCAGGTTGTCCATTTTATTGGCATATAGTTGCTTGTAGTAATCTCTCATGATCCTTTGTATTTCTGCAGTGTCAGATGTTACTTCTCCTTTTTCATTTCTAATTCTGTTGATTTGAGTCTTCTCCCTTTTTTCTTGATGAGTCTGGCTAATGGTTTATTAATTTTGTTTATCGTCTCAAAGAACCAGCTTTTAGTTTTATTGATATTTGCTATCGTTTCCTTCATTTCTTTTTCATTTATTTCTGATCTGATCTTTATGATTTCTTTCCTTCTGCTAACTTTGGGGGTTTTCTATTCTTTCTCTATTTGATTTAGGTGTAAGGTTAGGGTTTTTTTTTGAGATTATTCATGTTTCTTGAAGTAGGATTGTATTGCTATAAATTTCCCTCATAGAACTGCTTTTGCTGCATCCCATAGGGTTTGGGTCGTCGTGTTTTCATTGTCATTTGTTTCTAGGTATTTTTTGATTTCCTCTTTGATTTCTTCAGTGATCTCTTGGTTATTAAGTAGTGTATTGTTTAGCCACCACGTGTTTGTATTTTTTAAAGATTTTTTCCTGTAATTCATATCTAGTCTTATAGCATTGTGGTCAGAAAAGTTACTTGATATGATTTCAGTTTTCTTCAATTTACCAAGGCTTGATTTGTGACCCAAGATATGATCTATCCTAGAGAATGTTCCATGAGCACTTGAGAAGAAAGTGTATTCTGTTGTTTTTGGATGGAATGTCCTATAAATATCAATTAAGTCCATCTTGTTTAATGTATCATTTAAAGCTTGTGTTTCCTTATTTATTTTCATTTTGGATGATCTGTCCATTGGTGAAAGTGGGGTGATAAGTCCCCTACTATGTGTTACTGTCAATTTCCCCTTTTATGGTTGTTAGCATTTGCCTTATGTACTGAGGTGCTCCTATGTTGGATGCATAAATATTTACAATTGTTATATCTTCTTGTTGGATTGATCCCTTGACCATTATGCAGTGTCCTTCTTTGTCTCTTTTTTTTTTTTAAGTCTATTTTGTCTGATATGAGAATTGCTACTCCAGTTTTCTTTTGATTTCCATTTGCATGGAATATATTTTTCCATCCCCTCACTTTCAGTCTGTATGTGTCCCTAGGTCTGAAGCGGGTCTCTTGTAGACAGCATATATATGGGTCTTGTTTTTGTATCCATTCAGCCAGTCTGTGTCTTTTGGTTGGAGCCTTTAATCCATTTACATTTAAGGTAATTATTGATATGTATGTTCCTATTACCATTTTCTTAATTTTGGGGGGTTTGTTTATTGTAGGTCTTTTCCTTCTCTTGTGTTTCCTGCCTAGAGAAGTTCCTTTAGCATTTGTTGTAAAGCTGGTTTGGTGGTGCTGAATTCTCTCAGCTTTTGCTTGCCTGTAAAGGTTTTAATTTCTTCATCAAATCTGAATGAGATCCTTGCTGGGTAGAGTAATCTTGGTTGTAGGCTTTTCCCTTTTATGACTTTAAATATGCCCTGCCACTCTCTTCCAGCTTGCAGAGTTTCTGCTGAAAGATCAGCTCTTAACCTCATGGGGATTCCCTTGTATGTTATTTGTTGTTTTTCCCTTGCTGCTTTTAATATTTTTTCTTTGTATTTAAGTATTGATTGTTTGATTAACGTGTGTCTTGGCGTGTTTCTCCTTGTATTTATCCTGTATGGGACTCTCTGCGCTTCCTGGACTTCATTGACTATTTCCTTTCCCATAGTAGGGAAGTTGTCAACTATAATCTCTTGAAATATTTTCTCAGTCCCTTTTTTTTTCTCTTCTGCTTCTGGGACCCCTATAATTCGAATGTTGGTGCGTTTAATGTTGTCCCAGAGGTCTCTGAGACTATCCTCAATTCTTTTCATTCTTTTTTCTTCATTCTGCTCTGTGGTAGTTATTTCCACTATTTTATCTTCCAGCTCACTTATCCGTTCTTCTGCCTCAGTTATTCTGCTACTGATTCCTTCTAGAGAATTTTTAATTTCATTTATTGTGTTTTTCCTCATTGTTTGTTTGCTCTTTAGTTCTTCTAGGTCCTTGTTAAAACTTGTATTTTTCCATTTTATTTCCAAGATTTTGGGATCATCTTTACTCTTATTACTCTGAATTCTTTTTCAGGTAGACTGCCTATTTCCTCTTCATTTGTTTGGTCTGGTGGGTTTTTACCTTGCTCCTTCATCTGCTGTGTGTTTCTCTGTCTTCTCATGTTGCTTAACTTACTGTGTTTGGGGTCTCCTTTTTGCAGGCTGCAGGTTCATAGTTCCCATTGTTTTTGGTGTCTGCCCTCAGTGGCTAAGGTTGGTTCAGTGGGTTGTGTAGGCTTCCTGGTGGAGGGGACTAGTGCCTGTGTACTGGTGGATGAGGCTGGATCTTGTCTTTCTGGTGGGCAAGACCAAGTCCAGTGGTGTATTTTGGGGTGTCTGTGACCTTATTATGATTTTAGGCTGCCTCTCAGCTAACAGGTGGGGTTGTGTTCCTGTCTTGGTAGTTGTTTGTCATAGGGTGTCCAGCACTGTAGCTTGCTGGTCATTGAGTGGAGCTGGGTATTAATATTAAGATGGACATCTCTGGGAGATCTTTCACCGTTTGATATTACGTGGAGCTGGGAGGTCTCTGGTGGACCAATGTCCTGAACTCGGCTCTCCCACCTCAGAAGCACAGGCCTGACACCCAGCAGGAGCATCAAGACCCTGTCAGCCATACGGCTCAGAAGAAAAGGGAGAAAAACTGAAAGAAAGAAAGAAAAAAATAAAATAAAGTTATTAAGTAAAAAATTTAAAATAATTATTAAAAATTAAAAAGTAATAAAAAAAGAAAGAAAGAAGAGAGCCACCAAACCATAAAACAAATGCACCGATGATAACAAGCACTAAAAATTATATTTAAAACAAAATGTACAGACAGAACCCTGTAAAAAAAAAATGTACAGACAGGACAAGTGGTAAAAGTAAAGTTATACAGACAAAATCACACAAAGAAGCATACACATACACACTCAGAAAAAGAGAAAAAGGAAAAAAATATATATATATTAAAAAAAGAAAGGAAGAAGAGAGCAACCAAATCAATAAACAAATCTACCAATGATAATAAACTCTAAATACTAAACTAAGATAAACATAAAGCCAGGAACAAATTAGATGCAGAAAGCAAACCCCAAGTCTACAGTTGCTCCCAAAGTCCACCGCCTCAATTTTGGGATGATTTGTTGTCTATTCAGGTATTCCACAGATGCAGGGGACATCAAGTTGATTGTGGAGATTTAATCCGCTGCTCCTGAGGCTGCTGGGAGAAATTTCCCTTTCTCTTCTTTGTTCGCACAGCTCCCAGGATTCAGCTTTGGATTTGGTCCCGCCTCTGCGTGTAGGTTGCCTGAGGGAGTCTGTTCCCGCCCAGACAGGATGGGGTTAAAGGAGCAGCTGATTCGGGGGCTCTGGCTCATTCAGGCCAGGGGGAGGGAGGGGTATGGATGCGGGGCGAGCCTGCGGCAGCAGAGGCCAGCATGATGTTGCACCAGCCTGATGCGCGCCGTGCGTTCTCCCGGGGAAGTTGTCCCCGGATCATGGGACCCTGGCAGTGGTGGGCTGCACAGGCTCCCGGGAGGGGCGGTGTGGATAGTGACCTGTGCTCGCACACAGGCTTCTTGGTGGCCGCAGCAGCAGCCTGAGCATCTCATCCCAGTCTCTGTGGTCCGCGCTGATAACCGTGGCTCGCGCCTGTCTCTGGAGCTCGTTTAGGCCACGCTCTTAATCCCCTCTCCTCACGCAACGCGAAACAAAGAGGCAAGAAAAAGTCTCTTGTCTCTTCGGCAGCTCCAGACTTTTTCCCGGACTCCCTCCCGGCTAGCCGTGGCACACTAGCCCCCTTCGGGCTGTGTTCATGCAGCCAACCCCAGTCCTCTCCCTGGTATCTGACCTCCGAAACCCGAGCCTCAGCTCCCAGCCCCCTCCCGCCCCGGCGGGTGAGCAGACAAGCCTCTCGGGCTGGTGAGTGCTGGTCGGCACCGATCCTCTGTGCGGGAATCTCTCTGCTGTGCCCTCCGCACCCCTGTTGCTGCGCTCTCCTCTGTGGCTCCGAAGCTTCACCCCCCCCCCACTCCCCCGCACCAGTGTAGGGAACACTTCCTAGTGTGTGGAAACCTTTCCTCCTTCACAGCTCCCTCCCACTGGTGCAGGTCCTGTCCCTATTCTTTTGTCTCTGTTTTTTTTTTTTTCTTTTGCCCTACCCAGGTACGTGGGGAGTTTCTTGCCTTTTGGGAAGTCTGAGGTCTTCTGCCAGTGTTCAGTAGGTGTTCTGTAGGAGTTGTTCCACATGTAGATGTATTTCTGATGTATTTGTGGGGAGGGAGGTGATCTCCACGTCTTACTCCTCTGCCATCTTGAAGGTCCACCAATTTTAGCATGCCATCCCGTGACCTAAGATGACTGCTCATGCATTGACCACATGGAAGAGGGTAAAGGGTGCATGCCAGATGTCTTATAAGATTTCCCAGCACTGTCATAATCTTTCATTACATCTCATTGGCCAGTACATAGTCACAGAATCAGACTAGTTATGAGGGAAGCTGGACAGTATAGTCTTTGTCCCATATGGCCAGATTGGATATTGTGGAAGGCAACAAGCAGTTTACACTCAGAAGGTGAACATTCATCCTGTTCTTTCATGAATTGGCAGCAGAGAAAAATAAAGCCCAGAGTTTTCTCAATAGGTATTCAAGCTGTGTTAAAATATTAATAAATAATTCTTTTATTTTTCCAAGTTTAAGACCCACCTCAAGTCTCAATTGCTACTTGCCCCTACTTTGAATCAAGGTTAAGGAAAGAGATGGTCATTTGTCATCAGGAACTTCTTCCCAGAAGTTGTTCTGTCATTTGACTTGGTCTCAGATGAATAGATATTCACAGATATATAATAATGAAAGAAAGGAATGTAAGAAAAGAAAAAATCTAAAATAAAGCCTAATTTCAAATCTATGAAGGTTGGAAAAGAGGCAATGAAATAATAGAGTAGGTGATATTATCCTGCCCCCACCTCATCTCCCACCAAATTATAAGCTTGAAGAATTTGCATTATTGTTTTATATTCTCTAGAATCTTCCATATATTCAGCATGCAATGTATCTTTGCTACACTGAGTTGAAAATGGATAACAGTGTAAACATAAGTAAGAACTTGAGTCATCAGGAAATAAACACTTTGACTTAAGAGGATATTCCAAGCTATTCAAACACTGGCCACACACATCCTACTTGAAGGATCCATTACATGTCTTTTAGAATGTCACAATGTGGATGGAATTAAAACTCAGACGCTATCACCTAGGTAGGTAGAGAGCTATCTTCATATCCTCTAGAAGGATATTAAACTGTATCTCTGGGCTTTGAGAATATATAACAGGGGAAACTGATCAAGTCTGGGGGTCTAGGGAATGTTCCCCAGAAGAAGGGGCATTTGATGTGCATCTGAAGGAATAAAATTATCAAGTGAAGAGGGAGAGGAAGAGATTCCACATGGGGGATACAGTATGTGCCAAAGCCCTGTGGTAGGAGAAATAGAACTCACTCAAGGAACTGAAAAAAGGACAGTGTGAGTGAACATAAAGATCAAAGGGGGGAACAGTGCAAGATAAAGTTGGAGAGTTATAGTATCCACTGGGATTCTTTGGTTGTGAGCCACAGAAGTGAACTCTGCCTCTTTCATCAAAATAAGGAGGAAGTTTTTTGGAAATAACTGAAGAACTCACAAAGTTAAAGGATGTTCATAAGATTTAGTGCCATCAAGGACACTGGTGATCTTACAAGTGCCATTTTGGTGGATCCAGAGTGAAATGGCTTGAAGGGTTATTGGGAAGTAGGGTGAAGGAGGCAGTGAGCACAGACTGGCAGTTGGGAACTTTGGCTATAAATGGGGAGGTCAGAGAGAATGAGTTGGTCTTGGATATGGATGCAGGGTCAAAGAGGGCATTTTCTAAGATTAAGGAGTCTGGAGCATACTTCAATGCCAATGAAAGAGAGGTTAAGTATACAAGAGAGAAGGGATCATGTTTAGCACAGGTTTTCAAAAAAGAATCTATATAATAAGTGAAAGAATTGTTCTTAGCAAGAAGGAACAGTTCCACTATTGCATGCCAAGAGAAGAGGAAAGAAGTGCAGATGTAGAGAGATTCCTTCGTGGTGGTAAACCGACTCAGTTCCCAGTTTCCTGATAGCTTCCATTTTGTTTTTGAAGTAGGTAATCTTCTGAGACAGGGAAAGGTGAGAGGTGAGTAAAGACGATTAGGAAATCTGAAGAAAGTAGAGAAGGTTTAAAAAGTCATTGGGGAGAGTGGGAGAATAAGGAACAAGAAACACAGCAGAGATGCCAGGTAGGGTTGAGGGCCCAGTTGAGAGGCATGTTTCATATTCCTAAATATTGGGTGCAAATGTGATATCGTACCCTAAAATCCTTTAAGCCAAGAACCATCTTTGCATTCTCTGTAAACACAAGTGGGTGCTCAACATATTCTCATGGTTTGTCTGTTTTCAGGCCTCAGTACCAAGAATAACTATGCCTCTCTTAACTTATTACTTTGTTTCTTATTTTAGGAACTCAGTAACATTTAAATCAATTGTTAGAAATATGGAGCTAAATTTGCAGCCCACTTGAGACAAAGTATGGGTACCTCAGCACGTAGGCCATATATTTGAGTAAAGCATCACCCTGACTTCATCTTCTCAATGTATTTGTGTTTTCCCTTTTCCCCAGTTTTCTCCTTTATTATCATATATTACTAAGTAAATATATTTTAGTCACCTTAAGTTCCTTTTGTAGAATGAGGGAAGATACAAATAATTAATAAGTCAATAATAGAAGCAAAAGTATCACATGGAAGTTACTTTAAGAATATAATGATTATTACAGATATAGATATGGAAGTATGTATATAGAAATAGATATAGATATACAGATACATAGATATAGATATAGCAGTGTTTGCTGACAATTCCTATGGAAACAAAGAATATAAAACCTAGCTAAGTTTCTACTCTGAGAGATAGTAAATCTAGCATTTTTTCGAAAATGAAAACATATTTACCTACTTATTGGTTTAACATTTTCCATAAAACTAAAATATTTTTACTAATTTCCTTTAAACATTAAGCAAGAAAACCTATAATCCAAAGTAAATTTATAAAATGGTAAATTTAGGGGAAATAAAATGTATTTTTCCCTCTTAAAAATGGTTTATTGTTACTATTATAAAAGCTAGGGGAAATATTTAAAATCATAGTCTCAACATACTACAACCACTTTTAGGAAAACAAGTACTTTAAACTTAAGCTTCTTAATGGCAAGAGTTACTTTCAGTGTACGTCACACTAAATATCAGTGCTTTCTTTGATTTCAAAATATCTAAAAGATAATCAAGCTGGCATAATGGTTAAGACTGTAGATTCAAATCTCCATTTGACCTTTCTCTGCCTGTGTGACCTCATAAAAGCCCCTAATCACGCTTTACCTCCAGATTGTTATGAGGGTTAAACGAGTTAATATAAGAAATGCTTAGAATGGTGCCTGGCATGTAGTGAGCATTCAGTCAGCATTTTACAAGCATTTACTGCTTCTATTGTTGTTTGTCATTGTCTCCATCATCTAAAAGATGTAGAAACTGGTATTTCTCCCAAGCACCACCAGAAGCTTAACACACCACGGGTAACTAATTTAGTTTAAGTTATAATGACTGACATTGGTGATGCTGGTCATTTGGTTTTAAGAACATCTTATTTGCATTATCATAATGAGATAAAGCATACCTTCCTTTGTATTCAAAAGGCAGAACCAAAGAACTAAAGACCCCAAGTTTATGTGAAAGAGAGTCAGACTGGCCTAGGAGCAGGGTGCCCTTAAAAGCATCCAAGCAGGGGTGAGAGAATCCCATTCTCTAACCTGTTTCACGCTCTCACCACCAGTGACACAAAAAGGCAAAACTTGGCTAGGCCTTCTGCACCTATAGTTCAGGTCTCTGTATGCTTAGGTGGTTTTCAGGAATCTTCAAACCAACTTCTGTATGCCAAAGCGTTCCCTCCAACAAAGTTCTTTTCAGTTCCTCAGAAATCATCCATCAGTCTTTGCTCCTCCTGGGCCTACTGGCAATTAAAAAGCAAACAACAAACAAAAATTGGCATCAGACAAACTGAAGTCCTCTGCTCCTCAGTTCTGCCACTCAGTAACCAATGAATTTTGCAAGTTCCTTACACTTTCCGAGCCCTAGTTTCTTTAACTGTAAAGTGGAGGTAATAATTAAAGAAGACTTGTTTATATCTGTCCAGTGATAAAGCACCTGGGTTACCTTGTTCTGATGGTCTCAAGCAGAAACCACTCACTTCACACTGTCTTCTACTACAGGATCCCATCCTAGAAATCCTGACTCAGTCACATGTACCCATAAATGAACTCCTTGCATATCATACAGAATCATATATATCACAGCAGTACCCATTCCCTGTGTTAACTACCAATAGTCAAATGTTTCTGATACTAATTCTTTTGCTATTCCTTCCAGGACCCTGAATTCCTGAAATTCAGCTTATAGCAGAGAGCTTTATATGAATATAAGGAAGAAGGAGAGACATGTGGGTGATAAGACTAAATGGTTCTGGTCAATTTATTATACTAACTACAACAAAAGCATGGAGGAGAATGGAATCCTTTACTGAGGCAAACTACAAAATTAATTTTTAAGGATTTGATCAGTGATTACTCCGGGAATAAGAGTGTATTATGAATAGTGAGGACAATGATAAACTCCAGGGCCTTTTCATTTGTATGATAAAGTGTATTATGATTGTTTATGATTTATAAAGCCCATGAAACCTACAAACACATCAGTATGTAGACAGGTATTTTTCCAGTCTCTGTTCTTGAACATGAGTACTTTTTGAACTTGAATGTACACCAGCATCGAAACACACACTAACACATTTTACTTACATGGTTGACCCTTGAACAACACAGGTTTGAACTGCACAGGTCCACTTACATGCAGATTTCTTTCACTAAGTACTTACTACAGTATTACACAATCCATGGTTGGTTGAATCCATGGAGGCAGAACCATATGGAGGCATGACTGTAAAGTTATAAGTGAATTTTCAACTGTGCATGAGGGTCAGCACCCCAGTCCATGCATTGTTCAAAGGTCAACTGTATACAGTTAACTTCAGAAAGCTAAACTTCTCTTTAAATTTGTCAGGGTTTTTTTAAGAAGTTTGGTAAATTAATAAACTATCATAGTAGTTTTGGGTTAATTAAAATTTGGAGAATGCCAGACAAATCTATATTATCCTTTATTCTATAAGTTAAAAGATCCCATCTGTGTTATCTAATGACAATTTAGACAAGAAACAAGCATGTTCTCCTTACAGTCTTCCCCCTTCCACTGGCTTCATGCAAAGGACTTTGAGACCCTAGGAGATGGAAGAGCCACAAGATGGTAGGAATCTGGGGCCCCAAATTACCACAAGGAGGAAAGTCATCTGCCCATGGACCAGGAAAACCCACTGTGTTATCCAACTGAAATGTTGCAGCTTATTTGTTGCAGCAGCTGCTACTCCAACCAACACAAAAATTAAATGCCTCTTGTAAATACTCAGACATAATTACAAATCTTTCCCTAACATAGCTACAATTTAGAACAAGATATAAGGGAATGGTACTCAAGGGCAGATGTTAAGACATTCCTGAGCAAGCATCATAGATGATTATCGTTATCTGATGACTCCAAACAAAGGGATTTTTATAGACAAATGGTCTCCGTTTTTCCCCCACACATCTGAGAACTAAAATAAACTCCCAGATATAATTGTGGGTCTCAAAAAAGTGACCAACAGGGAATAATGACTCCTCTTATGAGGAAGAGGAGAAATACAGCCTGCTCCTCACAACAGTGCAATTGAGACTCCTTTCCTAGGCCCAGCTATATTTTCCCTCATCTTTTCTAACATCCCAAAACACTTCCAGGAAATATATACCACAGTAGTACATCAGAGCAATTTTGTTTCAGCACACTATAGGCAGCTTTATTTTGGCCTGTATCTACCTGCTTAAATGTATCAGAAAGTGGTAATTTTTTTGGATATACCCGTATTCAGCAATCAATCACAACATTCCTCCCTTTACTTGCCTGCTTTTCATCTTTTCTCTTTTCATTTCAAACTATTTATTTTAAGCCAAAACTATTAGAACCCTTTGACCATCTTCCTCCCATCAGAAAATTTCTTCAACATCTGGTCTTGCTAATTTGCTAGACTTCCCTCCAGCACCTGAACTTTAAGGAATCATATAAAAATATTTATTGAATTCTTGAAGTGACCCTGTAAGTAGAGGACACTGATTAGACTGAGCCCTTCCTTTCCTAAACTTGTATTTTAGATACATCTGACCAAACAGTTTTCAAACAGATAAAAAGTGGTTTCCTCACATTAAGCAATAAAAAACTTTTGGTCAAATGGAATTCTCGTTCATTTGAAAAAGGATTGGACCCATGGAAGAATTCAGGATGAGATGCAAGTACAAGCTTGGTTGTTAATTATTCCTTGGGTTTTTTGGGGTTTTTTCTTTCTTTCATGAAAAGATTTAAGACACAGCTTTATACATTTAGGGGCATATTACTCAATTTACAGGAAATTCCTGGATGTTCTATAATTAAAAGCTAGCAGGACATCACAAAGGACTTAACAACTTATATATGAGATAATCTATTTACATTATTTCCTGGGAACAGAAAGGGTGGCATCAATAAGAAAGGCAAATATTACTAACTGTCCATAGACTTCCTTTCATTTCCATGAGTACAACTACAGCAACTTCCCTCTCTGTTTCCCTCTGCTGAATGTAAATGCAGTTTAGTAAGTGTATTGAGTGTCTACTATATGAAAGGCTGTGGAAATTCAAAAATGATTAAGTCATGTTCTCAGCCTCCAAGGGGCTTTTAATCCAGGGTAATAGATGCAATAAAAGGAATGAGATTTGGGATGATGAAAAAGATCTGGAAATGGATAGTGGTGGTGCCTTCACAACAGTATGAATATATTTCATGCCACTGAACTGTGCACTTAAAAATAGTTAAGATGGTGCATTTTATGCTATGTATATTTTACCACAAAAAGAGAAGGAATAGAGACTCCCTCCTTCTTCTGTCAGAGGAAGAACGAATCAAGATAAACCAGCTGGTAACAGCACATTCTTTGAGCAAGAGAGGTGCAGGAAAAGCCAGCATGTAGGTCCTTCCCTTTAGGCTGCTCTCAGGCCCGGGCAATGGCAAAGACTCACATGCACTGCAGCACCATGGCAGGTCACATATTGCTCCTGGAGGGCAAAGCCAGGGTCAGGCCAGCAGGGGAATGCTCTTTCCTAGAGATGTGAATGGCCGTGTTATCGCTGAGGAAAATTAATTCATGGTTTTTAAAGTTGTGCTCCCTTCAGAGACAACCCAGTAAAGGCAGTAGCTGGGCTCCTGTTCTCACAGAGGGCAGGGCCCAGTCACAGGGCCACACGCTCAGGAGGGCCCCTGTGTTTGGCTTAGTGCTCCGTTGTCACCATTTTTAAATTTTTAAGAATTTTTTTGACAAAAGGTCCCATATTTTCATTTTATACTAGGCTCAGCAAATTAGGTAGGTCACCAGTCCTACAGAGAGGGGAGGACACAGCCCCTTTTCCTCCAGAGCCTGTGTGAAGGGCAGAGAAGGGCAAAGCTCGAGAGGACACACAGTCTGAGACATTTCTCACATTGTGAGAAGCCAAAAGGAACCCAGGGAGAGAGATCTCCTATGGGAAGGAGTAGAGTTGTCCTGTGAGACCAAGAGACCCAAAGATGGGGTTGCACAAGAACGTGCATGCATGTGTGTGTGTGTGCGTGCTTGTTTGTGGTGCTTGTGTGTGCACGCACACACACAGTAGAGTATGAAGCCAGTTAGAGGTGGACACAGGATACACAGGTCATAAGTTTGAAACGCCTTCCCTTGGGGAGTACAAGGCAACTTCTGAGTTAACTAGAACTTATACCTCTATAAAGTCTTTCTTCGAATACTCAACCCTTCAGAAAAGAGCTTTATATACTGACATTAGAGTAGGTCACGTGGGTCTGGTGGAGGCTGATAGGAGAAGGACTGGGATAGGCAAGGTAGCTTTGTCCCTTTCCTTCTGAGTGACAATGCACAACAGCATTGGCGCCAACCTCTCTGTCACCTCACACCCCAGGCTCGCAGGAGGCTTTCTGAAATGACAGAGTCTCCCATAATACGGAAGGCACCCAAGAAGCTCCAAACTTCGTGACACACATCTGTAGTGAAGAATGGCCTTTAAGAAGAACGAAGGACCCAAGGACCTTCAATGTTGTGTTGAAAAATAGATTATGTCATTATTACATAATCATTATCTCTTTCTGTACTGTTTGAAATTTTTATCATGGATATATATAACTAGCTTATTGAGGAATGTCTACTCATTGGGATGTAAACCTGATTTTTTTTTTTTTGCCAGTAACTATTCCTAGATGTCTTAAATAAGTAATGTCTTCCTTAATATCATCTTGATCCAATTCTAAAAGTTTTCAGACATTCTGACTTATACAAACAGTATCCTTTCATTTCCTAAGATTTGGCCCTACTTATTTTAAAAATTTCAATGTTACATCTGATTCTAATCTCATCTCTCTTACCCATCCCAACCCCAAGCATAGGCCACAGCTCTGAACTGACTGGCCTGAAATGGACAGGTGGGCTACATGGTCTGGTTTTCACATCTTTCCTCTCTCACCTGCTGCTGCTTCCTTCCCTAGGAGGGTGGGGCTGAGGTAGCAGGAGGAGAAATATGAACTGCCCTCCTGACTGGGCCAGGTCACAATCCTGCCTGAGGTTGGTAGTAATTGCTGTTCTTGCTCACTGTATATGTTCTCTGGGTGGCTGGTGTGGACAGATGGTGGCTCCAACATGGTAAAAGTTCACTCCCCCACCTCATTGTCCCTAATTCTCTGGCAAAGCAGACATCCAAAAAAGGGATAAAAATGACAGTCACCTTTTTCATAGGTTTCCTTTAAACAAACAAACAAACAGGAATTCTTTGGGGACCTCCATTTGGCCTTAGAAAAAGGAGCATCTCCTCCACAGAAATGTGAGGGGAGGATAGCCTGTCTTCTCCTTGTGTTGGCTGTGTGGAGGGAAGGTGGGTGGTGTTGAGCTGGTTTCTGAATTTGTTTAGATCTTAACCCTGAGGGGAGGTAGCTGAGCCACCTGTTGGCTTTGCTCTGAACCAAGAATGGGAGGTTTAGCCAGCATTCTGGGATAACCTGGAGCCTGTTTGTTACATCTGCATTAACTTTATTAAAAATGAAATAAAATAAAATTATAGTAATATATGACCTGTGCAGTGATAGTAGAGGTATACCCAGAGAACAACTGCATAACACAGTGGAGGGGCACTTCACCAAGACGAAGAGAGGAAGGATCAAGGACAATTTGCTAGAGGAGAGAATGTCCTACGTTCATGACTGGAAAACAACTTATCCTGCTGGGAATGTTGAGGAGGAGCAAGGTTTCTCAGCATTGGCACTACTGACATTCAGGCCAGATAATTCTTTGTAGTGGGAAGATGTTCATGCATCTCTAAGTCCCTCCCCACTAGATGACAGTAGCATCCCTCCCCAAGTGATGACAACCAAAAATGTCTCCAAACATTGCCAGCTATCACCCAGCAGAGCAAAATTGCCTCTGGTTGAAAACCACTGGGATAGATTTTTACAGACAGATGGGAAATCATGACCAAAGGCTCAAGGTGTGACATAGCATGACATTTCTGAAAACTACACATAGTTCCATATTACTAAAGTGTTAAGGGCAATGCAAGGAGTGGTGGGAGGTGGGAGTGGAGAAACATGGGAGCCTGATAAGAGAGGGTCTGATAGAGCATGCAGAGGTGAAGGAATGTCATCCCTTTTGTGATAAGTCTCAGGAAAAGAAATGACATATAGGCTCTGAGTTCCAGACAGATGGTAAGAGGACATGGGAAGAATAAGACGTTAGGCAGTTTGATCACTCAGGAGCTTGTCAGAAGTCAAGACACAAGATGATGGAAAGCGCCTGAACTGGAGGAGTGGCAGGAAGAACAAGAACAGGTTGATATATATATAGGAGGCCTGGGTGGATGGCCCTGAAGCTAATGACAAGAGCATACAGAAGGATGGGTGATCACATTCCATGGCTGGGAAGGAGGAAAACAAGTGTGCATGTGCTGAGATGTGGGTGCCTTCCTTTTCCTCTTGTTGGTAAATTTAAGATCTTAGCCTATGGAAATCTATTTCATCTTGACAGTTTTCTGGATTTTCCAAGGATGAAATGTTCTGATTTCAAGCAACAAGGATGTTATATTTTGATCCTTACCACCTTAGGTAACTTGTTCAACACATGAAGCATCACAAACAACACAGTTGTGCTTTGACAATAGTTTAGAATCCTTCATTTCAAATGCCATTGTGACATTACTCCAACATTGGCCAAATCATCAGCAAAAAGTTATCATGGTGGGCTTCCCTGGTGGTGCAGTGATTAAGAATCTGCCTGCCAATGCAGCGGACACGGTTTCGAGCCCTGGTCCGGGAAGATCCCACATGCCCTGGAGCAACTAAGCCCGTGCGCCACAACTACTGAGCCTGCGCTCTAGAGCCCGTGAGCCACAGCAACTGAAGCCCATGCGCCTAGAGCCCCTGCTCCGCAACGAGAAGCCACCGCAATGACAGGCCCACGCACTGCAACGAAGAGTAGCCCCCGATCCCCGCAACTAGAGAAAAACCCACGCACAGCAACGAAGACCCAACGCAGCCAAAAATAAATAAAATAAAATAAATAAATTTATAAAAAAGTTATCATCGTTTTGATATTATCTCTGGAAAACTTTAGAGAGGCAAATGTACTATAAGAAGAAGAAGAAAGGGCCTAACAAAGAATTTGATACAAATGACTTTGCCCCAGGTTGATACTTTGTTTTAGAAGAGAACATGGCTACAACTTAGCTTTGATGCATTATGAATTAACTCCAGTGGAAACATTTCTGAAAAACTATGCAGCAACAGTACACAAATACAAAGCAATGTTTGTTGTAGAACTGATGAGCAAACATCATCAGCATTTTTAATGTACTATATGGAGTGAATCTTTTAAAAGGAGATTCAGCTCCTAAATAAACTTTTCATGGTAAGCAACCCAGGAAGTTAGGCTTTCTTTATTATCCTCTTTTCCTTTTCTTCTCAGTGGCCCAGATCATTTAAACTGATAAACAGCAGCTGAACTACACAAAAAGCTCCTGATAAACAGCAGCTAAGGGAGGGCAGGAAAGGAGCAAAATTCAACTATGCTGACATAAATCTTGATGAAAATCCAAAGACTGGCATACGTGGTAGCAACAGTGCCCCAAATGACACAGAAAAGCATTTGCCCAATCCCTTGAGTATATTTTTTGAACATTAATGTTACAAGAATGTATAAAGGATTCCATTTCCTGCTTGATACATTTTTTTTCCCCAATTTCTTGCAGGTCCAAATGAAGATCTGGAGACTCTTCATATAATCACATGACAGGAAGAAGAAAACTAAGGAAGTGGGGTAGGGAGGGGAGAGGGAGATTAAGAGCAATTTCTTCTGGGTGAAAATATTATATATGGGGTAGGATAAGGGTGTCCACATTTCTTAGGCATCCCTTGATTAATGGCATCTGCATTTCATTCTTGGTTGCCAATGCAAATTGCTTCACTTCTCTAAGAAACTTTGTCCTCATCAGTCAAATGGAATCAGCACCATTCTGTGAGTAGAGGCTATACTGGTGTCTAATTTGACTGCTTTAGAAATACCTCTAGAGCAGTGCCACTCAAAGAACAGTCCACGAACCAGTAGCATCGATATATATCATCCAGAATTTGTTAGAAATTCTGAATGACGAGCTCTACCCTAGATTTACTGAATGAATCAGAATCTGCATTTTAACAAGATATTCAAGTGAAGCTGATGGCTGATGCACTGCCCTAGAACAAAGCCACTGCTCTGCAAGCTGCCCGTTCCTAGTCCACTACTAGGTAAGTACAAAAATTAGATGTAAGGATTTAAAACTTTCATAGTCATGAGACACTGACACTGACATGTGGCCACATCCAAGGAGCAGTGGACTCATGTCCTTCAAAAGGAATGAGCCCGTGTAGGGTTTCAGCATTTGTGTGGTGAGTTGCACGTGGCACAAGCTGCTACCGGTCATGGACAGCAGATGACAACATCATCATGATGAATTTTAAAAAAGAAAAACTAGTTCTTTGTCACAGAGTCTGAAAAAGGTCAGCAAACTTTTTCTATAGAGGGCCAGATAGTTAATACCTCAAGCTCTGTAGGTTATAAAGTCTCTGTAGCTACTACTTAACTGTCATTTTAAAGCAAAAGCAGCAATGGATGATGAGTAAGCAATGAGCATGGCTGTGTTCCAATAAAACTTTATTTACCAAAACAGGTGGAAGGAAGATGTGGCCAACAGGCTATATCCTGTGCCAACTCCTATTCTAAAGGATGACGATTGGCCAAATATGATGCCACCAGAAGATTATGCTGAATCCACTTGACACAATACAACCCTCACTTTTAAAAACTGAGGAGGTGATGACACAAATGGCCACTGCCCATTACTTATAACAGTGATTTACCCTACTTGCAGCGGCCACAGAAACAGAACCTGCCCTTTTATTCCTATAATAGTGGGAAATCCATGAGGACAAGGCCAAATACACCTGGACAACCCTCAGCTGCTACCCTAGCAAAACAAGAGGATCAAAAACGAAACATCCGCAGCAGAGAAGGAAAAGTTAAGTCTCCATTCCCCTGTTCAGGGGTCTACAAACTATAGCCATTGATGAATGTCATCTGCCAAATCCAGCTTGCCATCTGGTTTTTGTTTTTTTGTTTTTTTTTATTTTGTCTGCGTTGGGTCTTTGTTGCTGCATGCGGGCTTTTCTCTAGTTGTGGCGAGCAGGGGTCACTCCTCGTTGCAGTGCGCGGGCCTCTCATCGCGGTGGCTTCCTTTGTTGTGGAGCACGGGCTCTAGGCGCACGGGCCTCAGCAGTTGTGGCTCTCAGGCTCAGTAGCTGTGGCTCGCGGGCTCCAGAGCTCAGGCTCAGCAGCCGTGGCACACGGGCTTAGTTGATCCGCGGCATGCGGGATCCTCCCAGACCAGGGATCAAACCCATGTCCCCCCAATTGGAAGGCGGACTCCCATCCACTGTGCCACCAGGGAAGTCCCTTGCCATCTGTTTTTGTAAATAAAGTTTTATTGGAACAAAGCCATGCCCACTCAATTACATTCTATCTAGGCTGCTTTTGAGCTACAGTGTCAGAGTAGAGCAGCAGCAACTGAGACCTAACGGCCCACAAAGCCTAAAATATTCACTATTTAGATCCTTACAGAAAAATTGGAATCTCTGCTGTAGTTCCTGTCATAACTGGCAGCTCCTTGTTCCAGAATGCTCCGAGCAAATAGATAAGAGGATGGGTTTCTATGTTGCCATTACTAGGATGGCTACCAATTACTTTCTCTGAAAAACCTTCCTTTGCTAAACAAAGTAGAATAGTCAGGAAGGCTTCTTGCTGAGTTTCTCCCAACTTTCTTGGTGGCTTTCAAGTTCCTTTTAAGTAAGTTCTTTTCCTATTAAAAATATATAAACAGAGTTACTTATTCATGAGGCAGTCTATCAGTCATGTTAAAGGCAGCATTAACTTGGTGCCTTTTTACATTAAACTCACACAAAGAATATTAAAAGCCTTGACAGCAAAAAGCTTGACAGGACAGACAATAACAGCCTTGCATCTAGACCTCTGGAACATTTCCAAAGTGGACGAACAGTTGCTAAACAAATGGGTTCTCTCATTTCCCAGAGAACTGGGGGCTGTTTTTGTCAAAGCTTCAAAGAATAGAAAGCATCATAAATACATAGAGCAAATTTCCACAAACAAAACCTTCCGGTCTTTGAATTCATTGTAAGTAACACTCCTAACACAGCAGGAAAGTAGGCTGCAACGGTTTGGGTAAAAGCAGAAACCCACAAAAAAAGCTCTGTGTGACATGGTGTTAACAAAACACAGTTGTGTCACTTTTAGCCAGCTGGAAGGAAGCAAGTGCTCCATCAGTTACCTAATGTTCTCCAGTGGCAACCTTGTAAGTACTACTAGTGCCACCTTATGGTCATCTGGTACTATTGCATGCCCCTAGTCACATGTTGGCCTCATTTTCCCCAAGCCAGTGAATCATGTGTATTGTACAACAGAATCATGGACTCCTGGACTCCTAGAAAAAGACCTGCAAAGATCTCTAGAGCTCTTCACAGGTTACAGAGATCCCAGACCAAGTTGCCTTTGAACTAACTTTTAATACTGCAAATGCTTCTTTGAGACCAGATTAGCCACACTGGAAAGACCAGGATTGCATCTAACTCCACTTCTTGGCTTCAAAAGCTTGAGACTTCTCTGTCAGCAAGAGAGAGATATGACTGTACTGCTAATATCCCACTCACTTGCAGTTCTCTCCCCACACCAAAGACAGTCAGGCAAAGGGCAGTCATTGGAGAACACAAGACGTACATTACTATTTGGAACCGCTTTCCCCTGATAACTTTAGGTTTGGGACAAGACTGCCATGCTCCCCATGGCATTAGGGGTCAAATACTGGTTGGAAAAGTAGTTGTCCTTGTGTTTTGTAACTCTTGCTGCAGAAATTAGATTAAGTAAATAGAGGGAGTACCCAGAACCTGCTGGAAAAAGCCCACCTACACAACCACGAGAATAGAACTGGTCTTGCTCTTCACACACAGGATCTCTCTGCCTTTCCTGCCTTCATCCTCAATCACACTTTGGATACAGAACAGAGTAGGGCTTGGCCAAGAGGTCTCAAGAAGGAAGATCAGGAAGGGAAGGCTTAAAGCATGACAGGGAGATGAGGCCCAGTGGGAAATATATCAGGGCCTGTGGGGAAAATGAGAGTTTCATTGGCTCTTTCTTGACAAAGATGTGGGCCTGGCCTACCTGTGCTAAATCTTTTGCTTCTGATTTGAAAAACATTTGGCTTCCTGAAAAGTAAAAACGATTAGAGGACTTTTCTTAATCCATCTTGTACGTCCTCAGAATTGACATCAACAAGCCACAAAGGGAGCTTCTACCAGTCCTCCCTGGGCAAAGTAATGATAGCAGTGATGCAGGGCCAGTGTGGCCCAGGATCCCCAAGGGGAGGGAGAGGAAGGATGTTCACAGGGATCCTGGGCTCTGTCAGGAAGAGGGAGAAATGCATCCCTCTGAGGAAAAAAAGGCATTTGTCTCAAAGAAAAATGGTTGCATTGGGGGGGGAATGTCAGACTTAATGAAGCCAACCAATGGTAAAGGAAGCAAGCTGTAACCTCCTCGGAATGTTAGAAAAACAGTGTTTGTGCTGAGAAGATATTGTTATGATTTACAATTATAGCTGTCATTTATTGATGAACACTGTTTTTCTTTAATCATACAGGCATTTATTACCCCTGTTGTACAGATGATGAAACTGAGGTTCAGAAAAGTTCAGTAACTTTTCCAGGGTCAATAGGGAGTCAGTAGGAATAAACCCAGTTCTGTCTCCAAGCCTATATGCTCTGTCCACTCTGCCCCCTGCTTCCATGAGGATAGAGGTTGGTTTGCTCTCGCAAATAAAGCCTGCACATGAGCACTTGTATTGAAATCCTCACATTTCTGAAACTGAATACCTGAAACACAGATTTCCACGTTGAGATCACAGACGTGCAGAAGCGCTCCTCTACAGCTCTCTCCCCACCCTCAAACTCCCAGCTGAGATGGACCAGGGGGCCCGAGGCTGACTTGAGCAACAGCTCGACCTGCAGCCTGAGCCATGGTAGCTATGCCAACTCTTGCCAAGTCAACAGCCTGAAATGCTGGGCTTCCCTGGTGGCGCAGTGGTTAAGAATCCGCCTGCCCATGCAGGGGACACGGGTTGGAGCCCTCCGGGAAGATCCCACATACCGCGGAACAACTAAACCTTTGCGTCACAGCTACTGAGCCCATGCACCACAACTACTGAGGTCCACGTGCCTAGAGCCCGTGCTCTGCAGCAAGAGAAGCCACCGCAATGAGAAGCCCACACACTGCAACAAAGAGTAGCCCCTGCTCACCGCAACTAGAGAAAGCCCGCGCACAGCAACAAAGACCCAACGCAGCCAAAAATAAATAAATAAATTTAAAACAACAGCAAAAAAATATATCAGAAAAGTATTTTTTTTTTTAAAAAAAAGCCTGAAATGCATGGCCCATTCTTAACCCCACACAGTCATCATCTCACTGTCATCTTTTCTGTCTCCTGCACTTTTTACCTGGCCTCTTCAGGGCAAGAAAATGGGCTACAACTTACAGCTTACAGCCGGTAGACATTTTACACTGAGCCTTGCCAAAGACTCCAGCAGCAGACACCAGCAGGACATTCAATGATGGAGAGATAAGGAACATCTCCACAATGACCGGAGAAGATCCCAAACACAGCACAAAGACCCTGAAAAGGACTAACTACTCTACAATGATTTCCTTGAGGTCCCCCTCACTGATACCCATATAGCACCCTAGGGAGCAGGAAGCAGAGGGGCAAATCTTTGAAAGGAGAGGAATATCCTTTTCTGGCAGAAGTGTGAATTCTGAATTTGACTAAATATTTATCCAAAAGACACTGAGCTCACCTAACAGAGACTATTTAAAAACAGAAGAAACTCAATTACCAAGTAAGTTTTAGATTTATTTTCCCTGCTCCCAAATGGAATATGGGATTGAGGACAAGGTGAGATCACTTACGGAAAATAAAGAATACTACTTTTTTTGCACATTTAAGTTGTAATGTGTAAATGTTGTCCCACGTGTGCTTGTGTGTTTGTGTTATGTTTTATATCAAATAATCCAATTTCCTTTTTGACATGGTAAATCCATGCAAAGATTTCAGTAAGGCATTTTTATAAAGTCTCCTATGATATCTTTGTGAACAAGATGGAGAAATGTGGGCTGGATGATAAAACGCTTATGTGAACTCTCATGCTGCCTATATTTGTTCCTTTTTGGACACCAAATTTTCAGTGAGACATTGACAAAGTGGATTTTCCTGTAAGAAAATGGTCAGAATGATGAAAAATCTGGTAATCCTATCCTAGGAGGGATGAAATGTTTTATCTTTGAAAAATGAAGACTCTGGGGGAAGCGGGAAGGGGTATGCATCTGTGATGGAGTGGAATGAGTATAGTCTTCAAGGCAACCGAGGTTTAAATCATGAATCTTCCTTTACTACAAAATGCTTTGTGTCATCCACATGCACTTACCATGCTCTGTATTGTAACTCCACCATTTGCAACAATATCTACAGGGCAGAGTGGGCAATGCAGGACAGTGGGAGACAGAGAGCAAGAGCTAGAGAGAAGGGGGTAAAAAAATGAGAAAACCTGGGAGAAGAATCCACAGCCCCAAGGAGATATTAATATTCATAAAGTAAGTTCATATTAGATATGGCATTTCTGGAACAATTCCAGATGGAAGGCAACAGGGTTCTATCACAAAGCAGAGGGAATATGGCTTCAGAATGGTCAAGTGGGGTGGAAATGGTAGGAGGACCAAATCTGGAATAGGGCTGTATCCAAGGGAGATCCTTCTAAGAATTGGTGGGAATGATTACAAATGGGCCAAACCTAGATGTACACCTGGTGGGAAAACAGCTGGAAAGCAATCCCTAGCCAGCCTGGCTATAAGGGAGGATTTCTCAAAAACTCTCCTGAAGGAGAGAGACGTGAAGAAAGTCCAGGAAGAAGGGGATTTGTCTGTCCCAGAGGAGATAGAGAAAGCTGCCCCCCTTCTAGACCAACCGGACCATAGACTTGCCTGAAATTCCTCTTTAGGATGATCATTCCCTTGCCTTAAATGTAAATGTGCCTTAAGAGTGTCTTATCAAAATGCCAGTAACCTTGGGAGAAATAATATATTAAGCATTACAGTGCATTAAGACCTTAATGAGGCTTAGTTCCAGTAGTGACACTCATCTCCAGTAGTGGCAGCTAGCTGGGATCCAGACGGCAAGATTAGGAATCTGCTTTGTCTAGTTTAGATAACTGGTTGGAAGACCAAACGAGGGCATGATGCGCTGCCTGGAGTTGGAGGGTCTTGGCAGGCAGGGCAGGGAGGAGCTCTGACTGCAGAGCAGCCTGAGAGCCCTGCATATCTAGAAGCAAGGACAGTTGGAGAATGAGGCCCAGGAAACAGGAGAAGGACAACAGAGGGGATGCGTGAGGGTTCCTGAGTCAAACCCCATCCACATCATGGTCCAGCTAAGGGCCATGCCTACCTATTGCTGCTTTATTTCACATCTCTTTGCCAACAGCAAAATGAACATGCACTCACTCAGTGAGTTTCTTCCATTATTTGAAAATATTATTATTAATAGAATAACTGAAATAAAACCATTTGTTCATTTATAAAGCATGAAGTCGTTAAGATTAGACGGTTTTATCGATGTCCTTCAAAGCAAAAATTAGACATTTGCCTTTTGCAAAATGCAAAGACCCAGTTTCTCCTTACCTTTTTTTTCATTCCCAGAACCCAGAAAATACTAGAAGAGAGAGAAGGGAGACACCCAGGAAGCCAAACTAAATGCTCCAAAATAAGTGCATTAAAAGCATGCATTTTAATTACATGCTACATGCAAGCCATTTCAGTTCTCCTTATCTTAGAACATAAGAGGGAAGCCCAGTGGTCTCCTAAAATCAGCTACATTGATAGTTCTCTGAAGAGACAGCTATCAGAAATAGAGAAACACCAAAACTAAGAGAGCTCAACAACCTGGAGTCATCTGCACAGAAAGAACTCTAGTTGTCTCAAAATCCATGAGGACATTGGAATGTTAAAGTTTACGATTAAAGCAAGGTTATTAAGAAAAGATAGAATAGGATTAAATGATTTTAGGAATACTTGCCTTCAGTTAAGCTTCACAACCTTTATTATCTGCATTCTATATTGGTGTCCTTCTAATAATTGAAATTATTTAATATCTTAAATGCATCCCTACGCATAGAAGAGTTAATAAAGATTAAACAGCCACTGAATTCTCAAGTCTTGGGCTGATGAGAGGCAAGTAATCACTGATATGGTGTTGTGGTCGGGGAAAAAAATGTGGAAAGGGTTAATGTGTTACATAAGATCAGACGTGAATGGGACTCAAGTATCTTGCAACAAACACGAACAAAGACAGAGATTTGTTGTAGAAATAACATGATACAAAAAGACTCCAGAGAGAAGAGATTAGAGATTCACCAAGCCAACCTGTCTGAGATGGCCCCTCACTTCTAACACCAGGAGGTGGAGTGTGAGAGCCTGGAGGCTCCTGAATAAACCAGGTGGCAGGGGCCCCTGGAGAGGGTCTTCTCATTCCAACTCACCTGCCTAGATCTGACCCTGACTTAGTTACACTCCCATAGGTATTACTCCTATAGAGAATAATCTATAGTCTATCTGAAAAGAGTTCACTCCACCCCGCCCAGGGGGTTTGCATCAAAAAGACACACTAGCTCATGGAGCGCAATTTGTGAGAGATTCACTGGTATTCCTAGGACTGAGATGGGGAGGACATAGGATATAAAGGATATAAATTCCTATTTAGTCCACACCTTCTTAAGAAACATTTTTAGGAAAGCCTATATGAGGAAGATATTAAATATGATTAGCCTCACACAAGTCAGCATAGAAATTCGAAAATCTATCAATTACTAAAAACAGTAAATTTTATTCACCAGGTAGCACTTTCACAAAATACTGTTTTTTAAAATACACTATTTAACTAGACAAGAAAATTATATGTTTTTAAATAAGATACATTTTGTTAGATGTGATAGACACTTATCGTTGCCTTTCCAGCTTCCATTACACCTTCTTATGCCCTAAATTTTCAGAATTTACCCCTTGCTCTCTTTCAATCCACTGGACTGTTCAGGGGTCCTCAGGCCCCAGAGGAAGTCAGAGACCCAGGCCTAAGGCAACCAGTGCATAGTATTTCCCTACATTATATTCATGGTTGAGGAGGGGGTGGGCATGTGATCTAAATCAGTTCAATCAGAGTGAATCCCAGAGGTTTTCCAGGATCACCTGGAAAAGAGGCAGAGGGTAGTGAAGCTCTGAGGCTGGAACAGGTGCAGCAATGCTGCTGCCCACGCAGGGAAGACAATCTGGAGGAAGCAGAAATGGAGAGATGGAGAGAAATGGAGTCCTGGTGATATAATCTGAGCCCCTTCATCAAACAGCCCTTACTTAATACCTTTCACTTTTGACAGCCATTAAATTCCCCTTTTGCTTAAGCCCATTTGTGTTGGTTTTCTGTTAATAACCACTAAAATCACTGGCTGTAATGATTTCATATAAATGAGATGCTACCCTACGGAAATGTGTATTTATAGAGCCAATATGACTGTGCATCAGTTAATACTTTTCCCTCTTTCTCTAGATTCTGTCTTCCTCTTATGCTAAACCTCAGGAATTACAAATTCTTCCAGATCATAGGCCTCTCAGCTTTTGCAGCTATAATCTAACACACAATGGAATATTTCTTCTCGCTTTCTTATAACCCCCAAATCAGAATTATTTATTTTCACCAAATTTTCCTTAATTTTTTCTCACTAAAGTTTTCTTAATTTTTTCTTAAACTTTTCTTAACTTTTTTTTCACTGAAATCTACTACAAAACATTTCCTCTAGAATAAAAATTTTCCCTGAAAATTGCAATGACAGAGAACAATGGGTTTGAAATGGTAGATAATTCAAAAATTCCTCTTATGGATTATTCTCAAAGATAATTATTACATTTGGCCTATATAACATTAACTCATATGTAAAATATATAGAAATAGTTTAAAAGGGAAGTAGGGCCCCAATCTAAAACAAGCAAAAAACAAAAACAAAAACAAAAAAACCCTGCCTATGAGTAAAAGAGTCAAATGTATTTCAGACGTGAGTCTAGCACAAAGGGTTACTCTAAACCGACCGCATATTAGGTTGTCAGCTTCAAACCCAAATCACCCGCCCCCCCATCAACCTCAGAGCCACTTCTGGGATCCCTCAGCAAGGTTAGCCTAATTCCTCTTGGCTCAGCCTGAGCTGGCTCTCTCTCTGCACAGCAGTGTTCACATGCCCTGAGATGGAGAGAGAGAGCCTTCAAAGTGTCTCTTTTTGAACAGGCATAAAGTGTCTATTGAAGCCCGGAAAGCCACCTCATTGTGGGGCTGACCTCGCCATGCTGCTCACATTCCCCAGAGGTATGGACAGTAGTTAGAGCTGAGGAAATGTCATTCAGCACTTTTGTGCAAATGAAATTTGAGAAATTTGCACGATACATGTGGAGCCCATTGTTCATATCTAAGCTTGTTAGCTGTTTTCCTCCCGGGAGTACAAAAGCGTTACTGAGAGTAAAAAAGAAATCCCACTGGATGAGAGGAAACCTGAGGGGCCCCCCGAAGGACCCTTCACTGCAGGCCTCATTTCATGCCAAACGACTTCAGCAGAGGCCCACTGAAAGGAGGTCACAGGTATTTACCTTTCTTCCCCATCTGTTTCAATCAGTTTTACAGAGAAGGAGTGAAAATGCCAATACTCTCCTCATTCCTGAGCCCTCAGTGCATTCATTTTGCAGATTCTTTATGGAAGAGTAGACTTTTAAAACAAGAAAATGTCATTGGAACAAACTTAAGCTTTATCTACAGATAGACTGATTTCTTACCTTAGCTACACTAGATTACATCCACCAGTCCTGTCATTTCTTACAAGTGATGCTATGTCAGAACAGAATAGTGATTGCATTTATGGCCTAACACATCCTTAAACATCACCCACCTCTAATAACACTGCAACAATGCTCACACAGAGAATTGTACAGGGGATGAGAAGAAGAAAGAATAATAGTTTATAAGTACAGTTATTTGATTATTAGGTTAACGTATGTAAAGTAAGGTATAAATAATCCAAAAGAGTGGATGTTCCAAAATCTATCTATATTTGTCCTTGTATATATGGTTAACTATGTCTGGTAATTAACTTCAATTAATATATTTGTTTTCTTTCAGTAAATGTTAATTAAATACATACTTTATGCCAGGTACTGTGCTAAGTGCTAAAAAATGAAAAAGAAATATCTGCTTTCAAAGGTTCCTCCCTCTGGTAAGAAAAACAAGAAAATGGACAAGATTCTATAAAGTTTAAGTAAATAATGTAGAATATTAAGGAAAATGAACACACATTCAGGTGCAAGTGTTAACAGAACAGGCCACGTGGCAAACTGCCAAGAAGCTTCTCAGGATGGACTTACCGTGGTAAATTTCCATGTACGTGGCCTGGCCTCCTCCCTGGAAAGCTCAGAAATCTGGTTTTGTCAGCACACCGAGCATGAATCTGTCTCTGTAACATTAACTTATATTAACTGAGCTTAACAATATTAATGCATAACCCAGAATTCTAACTAACTAGTTTATAATGAAACTTGCATTGTCACGAGGATTAGGGACAGAGGGCTTGTGATGACACAGCATGTTCATTCTGCTTCTGAAGACAGATCCACCTACACATTCTCAACCTCGCTTATACTCAGAAAAATATTTAGATAATTAGAGTCAAAACTAGGGAAACTACTTGAATGCAACACATGTTTGATGACTTCAGGCTATGACACCATGAAGAATCCATCTCCACACTAGTGAGACCTGCTGAGAATACCTGAACAGTCAAGACGACAGTCACCCTACCCCTGGCCAAGGCAACAGCATGCTTTCCCTGCTGACCAACCTACTTCCTCATTAACTCATTTTTTAAATAGACTTAATTTTAATGTATGTACATATTTTTATGACTACAGAAAAACTGAGAACAAAATTTAAATTACCTGTAATCACCTCCTAGATATTGGAATGCATTTCCCCCCAATCTTTATTACACTTGCATAGATAGATAGACAGATGATGAATGTATGTGTATATGCACATACATATACATATATATGTATATGTATCCCATGGTAAGCTGGGGGCTCTGGAATGTTTCATGTCAGCATGGTGTCATACTCAAAGATATTTCAATTCAGCATCTAAAATAATTGAAGAGTAACTTAAGTATTTGCAAAAGTCCCTTGCAAAATAAAAGAAAAAGCAGGAATATATCTAGCAGAAATTCTTAAAAACCCTTTTACCTCATTTGATTTATTCTCTCTCAATGTTTCACACCTACAATTCTCTACCACTCCAAAAATATATTTAACCCCTTCAAAATTCACTCAGTCTTTTCAAACCAACAAGCTTTCTTGCTTGCTCCTTTTTCTTCTTGGTCTTTCCATTTCCAGTGTAAATATGGCTATTACCCCATCAGCATCAACGCCATTCAGCATCTATTTTCCCCACTAATCTGTAAGCAGAGTAAGGGAAGTGAACATGTCTTTCTTCTTTCCAGATAAGCCCTAGTGCCAAACAGAGTGTGTTAATACATTTGCAATCACTGACAATACACACACACACACACCCATACACACTCACATACACAGGGTTTTGCAGAATTGAATTAATCCTCTATATACCCTTGAATCACTTACATTTTACATTGTGAGCAATTTCCAAAGTCATAACAATTTCTTCCTATAGACTTCTTATCAGTTGCGTAATATTCCGTTACATAACTGTTCCATAATGTCATCATTTCCCAATTTGGATTTTTTCCCTTTTCTCTGTATAAATAATTCCTCAGTAAACATCTTTGCACAAAATTGTCTCTGATTATTCCCTTAGAATGATTTTCTAGAAGTGGAGTCACTGGACTTGACTCAATATGAACTTCTTAAGGTCTCAATACAGACTGCCAAACGGCTTTACAGAACAATTGCAATTCCAATCCCACAGTACATAAGAGTGCCCTTCTCCCTGAACACTTATCAGCACAGAGTATTGGGGTTTTTTGCTTTTATCTTTTCAAAACTGAAATTTGGAAAACAATATATTTCTTTTAGATATATTGATACCTTCAGTAAAGACTGACTTGAACTTGGAGTCAATATGTATTAAATCTTACATATTATACAGTTAAAGTTTCCAAGGTGACCCTACATCCTCTATTTCCAAGTTGCTGCCTGAAATTTTTCTGGAACAAGGTGAAGTATAAATGAATAACATTCTCTAAGTTCTGGTTGAGCACCTCACTGCTGCTCCCAGGCAAGATAATTGAGGACTCTGAGCAATAGAAACATGTAAGAAAAGCTTTAGGGGGGTCACTGAAGGCTTTTTAGAGGAGAAAAATGATCAAAGCGAGTTTTGAACAAAAGCTCTTTAACAGCTAGACCATGGAGGTAAGTGCACATCCTGAATTGTTACATTAGTCTCCCCTAATGAACCATGTGTCCTGGCATCCAGGTCCTTGTATAGTCCTTTCCCACACTGACTCTGAACTCAGTCACATGACCTGCTTTGGTCAAGGGAATATCAGCAAATATGACACCATGGAGGCTTTATAAGCACCCATTCATTAGGACTAGCCCACCATCATGTGAAGAAGCCCCGATGAAAGATCACAAAGAGAGAGAGGATCAGTCATCCCAACTATTCCAACTGAGGCACCAGACACATGAGTAAGGCCATATGAGATCCTCTTATCCCCAGTCAAGCTGCCAGCCAACTGCAGCCACATGAGTGAGCTCAAGTGAGACCAAAGAAAAATTGTGCAGACAAATCAGAGTTGCTTTCATCCATAAATCTAGGGATTTATGCAGCAATTGACAACTGATTCAACACATTCTAGGCATAATAAATAGCATTCATTCAACATGTATTGAGCACTTGGAGTGCACAGTCCTAAAAGAGAGACTTGCATGTTAATAAAATAACTACACAGTGTGACAAAGGCTGTAATACTTGATAGGTATTACAAAGGATAATAAAGGAAGGAGTTTACAAAGGAAGGAGTTCTCTATCCTACTTTGGTTAGTCAGAGGTTTCACAAGAAAAAAGAAAAATACATCAACTTTGTCTTGAAAAATGACCATGCAGACTAAGAAGAAAAAGATAATCATGGGTAGGGGAAATGACGGTATAGAGATGAAAAATAAAACAGGATGTTCAGGAACCTGCACATGACTTCATCCAGTAAGAGTACAGGTACGTGTTGGAGAAAAGAAAAAGATGAAGGTCTTCAGGCTCAGATGAGAACTAAATAAATTCTTAGTAGCTCCATTTTACAAATATTAACGTGGAACAGTCAAAATAGAAGTAAGTTTGTACTCTTAAGCCTACACTAACCTGCCTTTCTAGAATGTCCAGCTTGTTTGGATCTAAATGCATCACTCTTTATAAATGTCGCATTTCAGTTTGAGCTTAGGTGATAAGGTATCAAGTTGGGGAGAAGTATTCAGCAGTGATGGATCATATCCCACTCTGGATAGCTCATTCAGCAATAAAGTTATTCCAGTGAATTCCTCATTCTATGTCTAATATCTAACATATAATTCAGCTTGATTTTAGAAATTTTGTCTTAAAATTATAGAAATCTGATATGACTTCATCCAACAAACAAATTTTAGACAATTTAGGGAATGGATATAGAGACCCAAATGATATCCAACAAATAACATGAAACCAGCAGCATTAGACTTTGAGTATACTAATTGTCTATACTAATTAAAGAATTAGGTCAAGTTTGTTGTTTTAAACAAACCACTAAAATTTTTGATACAAAGAAGCTGAGAGTAAAATGAAATAGCATGAGCTAATCCTTAGCTGGGAAGAATTAATTTATTGAGTCTCTAAACTCCATTTCCACGTAAAGGCAGGATTTCACATTAGTAAGAATATAACATAAAAAATAAAAGAATAAAGTAAAGACAAAGTCAAATTCTAATTTGTAAATATCTATACTGGTATTGGTTGTCCAATAACTGTTTTATGTGTAAAAGAGAGAGCTATAACTCGTAACCTGGTCTAAGAAAATGTGTTAGGTACAAGCTCAAGAACGGCCCTCCACACAGACACACACTATGAAGATCCATCCCAGAATAGATAGTGCCCCCCTAACCTCATCAGTTGTTGATATTTACAGAGGAACCTCCCTCTCACTCCAGATAAGGAATGACAGACCAGGCAACAAAATTAGTGAGGGTCAATAGAACAAGAGTCAGCAGTTAATCGATTGCAGAAGGAAAGCTTCACTGAAAGGAGCCAGACCCCTGTTTTCTCAGGATAATCAAATGCCTGACTCATGCAGACTCATAAAATTGACTTGTTTTTTTCTCGGTCTAATTGACTGATGCCTGGGTATTACATAAACCTTAGGTGTCCTCAAGATAAGACTTAATACTATACTACCAAAGCCAGACATCTAATTACTTTCATTCCACATGAAAGATAGCCCAGTGAAATGGATGGATGTCTTTCCCACCAAGACAAGACCTTTCTTTCAAAGTGTCAAGGAGCTGTGCATAAGCCCTATTGAGGAACATCTTCTGTAAGTCATGCCAATCAGATAAATCTTTAGCTATAAATAGTAAAGATGAAGTTATAACTACGAAACACATTATACACGTAACTATTACTCTGCATTCTGTTTTGCATATTCAAAACTGACCCTAATATAGTATTTTACAACTTTAAATCTGATTTTTATAAATCATAGAATATTAGACTTAGGAGGAACTTTAGAACTTTTCTAGCCTAATAAATCACCAAAAAGCAAAACCTCATGTACAATATCTCTGGAAAGCTATACAACTGAACTTTATTATGTTTTTCTCTTGCAAAATTTTTAGTATTTCTGATTTAAGAAATCCTCAGATCAACTTCTATCTTTATATTCAAATATTTTTCAAAAATTTAACTATACATCCTTAAAATAAGTAGTTTCTAAACGTGTTTCTTATCCAATATCTCCAGCAGTTAATATTTTGAGCACATCTTCAAATATATATGTATAAATTACATACATGTGTTTCTTTACTATTACATCAGTAAAATACATACATCAATATGAATTTTTAATTAGATCATTTAGAAAAATAAAGAGTTCTGTATGACCCATTAAACATAGTAGATTATACATGCACATTTATCACTACTTTGTCCCAACCCCACAAAAGTGACAGTAAAAGATTTAGAGATGACAGAAACCTGAAATCTTGCAAGTAATGGGGGCAGGGGTGGGGGCCTGAGAGAAGTAAAGTGACTAGAAAGTTCAATTCACAATACAGATTTCTTCTAGAAGGGCTTAGAAACTAGAGGCACTGTGTAGAAGTTTTGGTTGGAACATGAGGACTGGTTGGAAGATCCCATCTCCACTCTACATAGCTAAATGACTCCCCTCACACCTCACCCCAACCTACACATTCCAGCAAAAGACAGTAAGCTTACTTTCTAGAAAGCTTTGCATGGTTGAGTGAGGCACTGTACTGAGAATGATTAAGTTAAATTCTACACACAGAAAGATGAGACCTCCAGTCCCCTTCCTTTATTCACCTACCAGAATGCTAGAAGTCAAGTTTATTCTATCCATGCATGAAACTAGAGATTCCTCTGAGGAAATGGAACTGGTAAATGAACAGCTACACTATTTGGCCATTCCAAAGTGAAAAAACCTGCTCATTGCCTTTCTACCCTATTATGAAGCTCCCCAATAGATAAGCCTCAATTGTACATACAGAAATTTCATTAAACTTTTTAGTGTCTCATTCATTAATATGAACAAAGAGCCAAAGATCACCAGAAATTTGAGAAAGGTCTCTAGCATGAAAAATAGAGATCAAAACTAATAGAGAAAAATAGGCACTCAGAAGAAATAGAGCACAGGTTAAAACAACAAACTATAATCAGAGCTCTAAGAGAAGCTATCATAACCATGAAACAAGAATAATGTGTTATAGTCAAAGAATAAACATAGAAAAAGAAAGACCTCTTGGAAATAAAAATGTTAGCCAAAAAATAGTTCAATATAAGGATTGGGAGATAAGAATGACAAAATATACCAGAAAGTAGGACCAAAAAACAGATGGAAAACAGGAAAGAAATAAGAAAATTAAAATCAATATAGAAGTTCCCATATCAAATTAATAGGAGTTCTAAAAAGAGAAAAGAGAAAAAAGAAGTAACTAAAATAAAAATAATACAAGAAAAAGTTTTCAGAACTAAAGGATATGAGTGTCTAGATTGAAAGGAACCAAGTACACAGCACAATAAATGAAGAAATATCTACAATAAGACATATAATTGTGAAATTTCAGATCACTGGATGAAAAAGGAACTTTTATAAAAGTTCCCAGAGAAAAACAAAGCATCAGAAATCAACATGACATTGAATTTCTTGATAGTAACTTTGGAACTTGGAAGTAGAGGAAATAATGCCTTATGAAGAAAAAAATATATTTTTAAACTACAATACTATCTTCATCAAAACTATCAATCAAGGCATTTCAGACATGCAAATTCTTGAAAAGTTTATCTCCCACATGCCTTCTACCAGGAAGTCACTGGAGAATGGGATCCACCAAAATCAGGGAGAAAAGCAACAAAAAGGAAAACATGAGACAAAACAAACTAAGAAATCAACAAAGAAAAGAAGCAAAGGAATTCCAAGATAGTGAAGAAAAGTCAAAGGACGATAGCTATGTAGTAGATCTAGAAAGCAATCAATCCATTGTCATAATAATGTAAATACTGAATGTTAAAGAAAAATTTTATATAATCATACTGAGACAATGGCAGTAAGGCAAGAGTATGAGTAAGCAGAATATAGGAGAACAAAATCGCCATCTTTCACAACAGAAGTCAACAGGTAATGTCTACAATCGAAAAATCAAGAAATAGTAGTATGGGCGTACTATTTAGAAACATAAAGGTAAGTGGCAAAGGAAAGAGCCTCTGGGGAAAAGGAATGAGGGTAGCAATGGGTGTAACTGGGAAACACTATTTTTCTGTTATAAACTTTTTAATGTTTAAGCTTTGTACATGTATTTCATTCACAAAAAATTAAGTTACAAAGGAAAATTAATAATTCTAATATATTTTTCCTGGAAGTAAGAGGATTACAGACTCAGTATGTACATTCCACTTTGGAGACCATCATTTCATACAATAAAACAAATAAGACCTTATTTCAATATAGCAAGTCTTCCTAGGAGCTCTGCAAATGACAAGAGGTCACTGAAAAACATAGAATTCAGAGAGAATGCTCTAGCTTATCTCAAATAATCTATAAACAACATTTCATGTAAAACCAGGTAGCCTATCTAGACTAAGTCAGTTCTAGACATCCAGAAGCCCAGTTCCCTTTCCCTGTACAAAGCAATGATTCTGGTTCCATATTGATTGGAAAAACCACCTGGAGGAGCACAAGTTTAAAATGCAAACTCCACAGTCTACATGGCTCCATGGGTTTTTATTTAGTAGAAAGTATAGCACTTGGACCCAGGAATCTGAATTTTTACAATTGCCACAGGTGACTTTATGTCATTGATGCCCAGATCTTAAGAAGGAACATCAAGGTGTTCTTCCTAAATTCCGTGTTTTAAGGGTAGGGATTGGCAAACTTCTGTAAGGGACCAGAGAGTTAATATTTTAGGCTTAACCAACCAGACAGTTCTACTGCAAGTACTCGTCTACACTGTTGTAGTGTGACAGCAGCCATAGATGATATGTAAACAAATGAATGTGGCTATGTGCCAATAAAAATGTAGTTGTGGACACCAAAATTTGGATTTTATACAATTTTGACCTGTTACTAAATATTATTCTTCCTCTGCTTTTTCTCAACCATTTAAAAATGTAAAAGCCATTCTCAATTCCAGGGCCTTACAAAAACAAGTGGAAGATCTGATTTGGCCCTCAAACAGTAGTTCCCTGACCCCAGCTTCAGGGCACTCCACAACCACTAAATGAGCTGTAATACCAAGGGGAGTCCATGTGAGGAAGGAAGCTCCAGAAACCAGAGTCAGAAAAGATCTGTTATTTGACATAAGTCAACCATAAAACCTCTAATACAAACAAAGCAAACAGCAAACTTGGTGCTTCCTCCCCTCCACATGTATCCTATTAGGGAGAATAATTTATGACTTCCTCCCACTCCCTATAGTCTTATCCCATTCTTCCAGAAGCTTTCTTTGATGATTATATTAATCTGATTTCACCCAAATAAAAAATACTAGGTGGGAAAGGTGAGCACACAGAGTGATTTCCTCAAAGTCCTTTTTTCTTCTACATTAGGACTCCCTTCAAAAATCAGGCTTTCAGAGGGATTTTACACTGTCTTCTTAGTTTAACCATATGAATTTTTAGGTTATCTAAGCAAATCAGAGTTTTGGGCATCCAATAATATGCTTAAATTTTAAAGTTCTCTGAACTACAGGTACCATAACACTGAACAAGAATCTTAGCATCTAAATAAATCATTCATCTTGTCATTAACTTAATATTTATTGTGTGACAATATACGATGCATAAGTTAATAACATTATATCATTAAACTAGGAGGTGGCTTACAGAAATTGGTCCCTAAAATTCATTATGGGTTTATAACCCTGATAAATTCTACATCAGTTTATAGGGTTTCAGAAGCATTTTTTTTGACCAGAACATTAAATGATTCTTCTCTCAGGTTTCAGGCTTCCACTAAGATGATCTGGCACCTGTGAGGCTTTCTCTGTCTCACATTTTTTTCCTTTCAAGCACCCACATTTAAATTAACAACAATTTCAATTAAAGACTAGCTTGTAAACATCTGAATTAAGGTTCCTGCCCTTAATGTTTAGTATAAAAATACACAGACCACGCTGACATATATAGCATTACACTGTTTATCATTAATGTGTTGTTATTTTAGATTGTTTTTTGACTGACTAAATAAGCTTATTAGTATATGTTTATATCTTCAAGTTATAAATCGGAGTGTTTTGCAGGAATATAATCATTTAAAGTTTTCATAAATAAAATTTGCATATTAAGATCTCAAATTACATCTTTGATTTCATCATGAGAGGCAATTGATTATTCCAAAACGTAGTGCAATTTTTGTTTGGTTTGTTATAAGTTGAAAATAAAAAGGAAATGGATACTTCTGTGCAGTGTTTGCAGGCCTTGGTCAATACTGAAATAATTGCATGGCCTTGGAAATGAACTGTCTACAATCTGCTAGCAGCTCTGCCCCATTTGCCTCTTAGATGCCACTTCACATTCAGATCAAGAGTTTTCTAAAAGTCAATGAAACTGTGATTTACCCCATCTTTTGAGTAATTCTTACTGATTTGATCAATTACTCCACCTTAAAATTCCTTAAGACTCAAAAAATGCTAATGTCAGTGCCAGCCAGGAGAGCAGATGTGTAGAAAAGCAAGAGAAGGCATTGGCATTTCAACTCTATATTCAGTTGCATCTCAGAGGTGCCCAGAATTGTTTCCAATTCAGTGTAAATTCTTCCCTGAAATCCTACAATCCTACATATTACATACACACATGGGCATTCTCTCCCCTTCTTTCTCTTTCCCTCCCTCCCCCCCCCCCATTTTCTCTCTCCTTCATTTACTGCTCCACACCCACCCTACTCTTGATGCTCTCCAGAAAAGCTAGCCACTTCAACAGTTTTACATTCACCTACCAAAATTAAAATACTTCCTCAGCTGCACACACTATAACATATGCTTTTAACACCTTGTCTCAACTTAGGAGTAAAAATTAAAATAAAGCAGAGCATCAAGATCTTACATAAAAACTCTTTAGGTTTACAGGAAAGCAACAGAAACATAACCATTTTTGCTTTAGTCTCTGGTATGCATCTTCAATATGCCCTACTCCCCCCGCCCCACACACACCCAGATATAAACATTCTAGGAAGGTGTAGAGAACAGTGGAAGGTGAGCAGCCTCTGAATCTGTGATCAGTTAGATCCAGTGCTTCGTAGGGCTCCACTAACCTGCTGCCTCATGCTGTTGTCACTTATGTTCAAGACAGACACTATTCCTTCAAAGCAATTTGCTCATTATTCCTATACAATGAAATTTTTACTCAAGTACTCTAGTTGGAATCAAAATTGTGTAAAATGTTTCAAGTGCAGACAGAAGCAGGAATCAAAATTGTGTAAAATGTTTCAAGTGCAGACAAGCAGGAATCAAAATTGTGTAAAATGTTTCAAGTGCAGACAGAAGCAGGAATCAAAATTGTGTAAAATGTTTCAAGTGCAGACAGAAGCAGGAATCAAAATTGTGTAAAATGTTTCAAGTGCAGACAGAAGCAGGAATCAAAACTGTGTAAAATGTTTCAAGTGCAGACAGAAACAGCAGAATATGTCCTCACTAATCCTGCCTCCACCCCAAGGAACAAAGATTTTGAACGAGCAACTCAGTTCATATAGAAATATGATTGTTTTCCACCAAAAGCTTATACTAACGCTTCTGGCAAATTTCCATGTCCACAGTAAAAACTGAAAAATCTTAGAAACAATCTTATGACTGTTAATCTGTTCCATTTTTGTACCTTTAGATTAGACAGACATGATGGGAGCAATATATCAGCAGCTATACCTACAGTGGGATTCGAAAACAAAAGGTAGAGGCTCAAATGACGACAGGAGCCAGGCAAGTAACACAAGTGACTGTGCTGGGCCACGGAAAAGTGGAAACTGAAGAATACCTGTCCAAAGGTATGGAGGTCAGGCAACACTGACCTCCATCTGACTGTTGCCACAGAGGAATATAAGCTCAAGGAGGCAAAATCTTTTAATTTTTTGAAAGAAAACAGAAATCTGAATTCTTAAGTGAGATTTCCAATATGAAATGCTAGCAACTATTTTTTTTTAATTGAACAATGTGCAGGTTGTAAAAAACATTTTATTTCACAGGCGACCAGTCTGTCATATCTATATATCTAAAACAAATTGTTCATCACAGCATCTCCAACTCTACCATCAGGGAGCAACTCTCTTGAATGAGTCTGTGACAAACCTGAGGCAAGAAGTACCACAGAATGATGTCCCACTCACCATCTTCCTTAGGACTAATGACTGCATGCTTTGGTAAGAGGAACACAGGGTCATGATTAGAAGTAGACTAAGGCAGTGTTTGCTCTCTTCTATCAATGGCCACCTTAGTGTGTGAGAGATAAAGGAGAACTAGGTTGAGAATGCAGGGAAGCTCCACAGAAAGGTTCCTAGCTTTCTGTAGATAGATAATTTAGCAAATACTGAGGGGACAGAACAAGTCCAGATTCTACTGTGTTACACAGCTGTAACCCTAAGGCTTGGATCCCAGCTCCTGACCATGCCAGGGGAAGGGCTGATACATCCTCCAATAATTCATCTTCAAAATCCTACATTCCAAGGGCTCGGGCCCTTGTCCAGAGCCTTCATTCAGCACTGTCACATTTTTGTGCTCTGCTCCAGAAGGTGAAGGTCAATGAGGAGCTGAATTCTCCTATTGCTCCTCCCCACTCTAGGTTTTCTTCAATAGATGCTATTACAGGCTGGAGTGTACTGTCCAGTCACCCACTCTTTCGAGGCCTTTAAATGGACCTAGATGAGGTTTTAGGGAGAAAGCAAGGTCTAGACTTTAGGTGAGAAAGATGAAAAGAAAGTCCTTGAGGTTTAAATATGATCAAGCCCAACTCCCTGGGGTTGAAAGTAAAATGGGGGTTTAGGCAGGACAGAAATCTTGCCACAAATGCAATTAATAACAATTCCCCTTCATCAGAACCCTCAGTAATCAGTAACAGAACAGGGTCCAGTGAAAGCAAGCAAGCTGGGATTCACAACCAACAACGGGAAGTTAATTATTGTTGTTATAGAAAAGAAGACTGATTAAAGCAGAAAATACTGTAACATTACAACTTGCAGCTACATCTTCGATATCAGCCAAGATCAGCTAGTAAAGTCTTGATATTGCTCTTGTACATTCCTGCTGTTTCAGGTCAGCATAAAAGTGACTGGTTATAATACTGATCAAAAAATAAGTTTTTGTTGAAAGATATTTTGACCTGTTAAAAGCTTATACAGATGAAGTTATGTTAAGGTAGAGAGGTTTGGGCTCCCCAAAAGTTTTAAAGTAGAAGAAAAGATACCCACAATTCTATATGAAGTAATGTTACCTAATTACCTGCAAGATCCATGAAAATTTCAACATGAAAATGTTGAAAAGGTAAGATTTAGTTCATTAACATAGATTGGATTATTGGAAGTCAAATTTAGATGAAAGGAAAGATGACTGTAAAATAAAATTAACATGAAAAAACGTTAGCAATTATTTTGTCATAGACTTTGAGTAAAAAATTAAGACTATTTTTGGGGGGCCAAAAAATTTAATATTACAGAAAATATTAATCAGTAATTAAATCAGAAGAAATCCCCAACACTCTGAAGCCTTACAATGTCCAAGTGTCTGATGCAAAAGTAATATAAATGTTGACTTTCTTTCAAATCAAAGGACAACTTCATGAAGAATTTATACTACAAGAGCAATTAGGCTTGATGTACAAAAATGGTGAAGTGTTTGGGTTGTCTTTTTAACTCAAAAATAACAAACTACAATTTCTTCACCATATTTTCACAGTAAAACTAGGTTGATTTCCACTTTCATATTCTGCACTGAAGTATTTGAATAATAAATAAACAATCAAGAGATAATTTTCTTACCTTTAAGAATATGAAAAAAATTGATCCGTGTTCTGGATGCAATTCCAGAAAGATTCCTAAAATATTGTGGAATATTTGTATAACATCCTGACCCAATTATTCTGATGGGAACAGTGCTCCTTGGGATATATATATGCAGGTATATTTTTTAAGAAATAATTTTAATAATTTTATAAAAATTTTTTACTGTATTTCATAAAGGAATCTTTGTGACAAGGTGAGGGACTTACTGTTCTCAAGACTGATGGCTACACAAGCCTCTTAGATAGCCTCATCCACCAGAGGGCAGACAGCAGAAGAAAGAAGAACTACACTCCTGCAGCCTGTGGAACAAAAATCACATTCACAGAAAGAGAGACAAGATGAAAAGGCAGAGGACTATGTACCAGATGAAGGAACAAGGTAAAAACCCAGAAAAACAACTAAATGAAGTGGAGATAGGCAACCTTCCAGAAAAAGAATTCACAATAATGATAGTGAAGATGATCCAGTACCTCGGAAAAAGAATGGAGGCAAAGATCGAGAAGATGCAAGAAATGTTTAACAATCATCTAGAAGAATTAAATAACAGAGATGAACAACAAAATAACTGAAATGAAAACTACACTAGAAGGAATCAATAGCAAAATAACTGAGGCAGAAGAACGGATAAGTGACCTGGAAGACAGAATGTGGAATTCACTGCTGCGGAACACAATAAAGAAAAAAGAATGAAAAGAAATGAAGACAGCCTTAGAGACTTCTGGGACAACATTAAACACAACAACATTCGCATTATAGGGGTCCCAGAAGGAGAAGAGAGAGAGAAAGGACCTGAGAAAATATTTGAAGAGATAATAGTTGAAAATTTCCCTAACATAGGAAAGGAAATAGCCACACAAGTCCAGGAAGCGCAGCGAGTCCCATACAGGATAAACCCAAGGAGAAACACGCCGAGACACATAGTAATCAAATTGGCAAAAATTAAAGACAAAGAAAAATTATTGAAAGCAGCAAGGGAAAAATGACAAATAACATACAAGGGAACTCCCATAAGGTTAACAGCTGATTTCTCAGCAGAAACTCTACAAGTCATAACAGAGTGGCATGATATACTTAAAGTGACGAAAGGGAAGAACCTACAACCAAGATTACTCTACCTGGCAAGGATCTCATTCAGATTCGATGGAGAAATCAAAAGCTTTACAGACAAGCAAAAGCTAAGAGAATTCAGCACCACCAAACCAGCTCTACAACAAATGCTAAAGGAACTTCTCTAAGTGGAAAACACAAGAGAAGAAAAGGACCTACAAAAACAAACCCAAGGGCTTCCCTGGTGGCGCAGTGGTTGAGAATCTGCCTGCCAATGCAGGGGACACGGGTTCGAGCCCTGGTCTGGGAAGATCCCACATGCCGCGGAGCAACTGGGCCCGTGAGCCACAACTACTGAGCCTGCGCGTCTGGAGCCTGTGCTCCGCAACAACAGAGGCCGCGACAGTGAGAGGCCCGCGCACCGCGATGAAGAGTGGCCCCCCACTTGCCACAACTAGAGAAAGCCCTCCCACAGAAACGAAGACCCAACACAGCCAAAAATAAATAAATAAATAAATTAAAAAAAAAAAAAAACCCAAAACAATTAAGAAAATGGTCATAGGAACATACATATCGATAATTACCTTAAACGTGAATGGATTAAATGCTCCAACCAAAAGACACAGGCTTGCTGAACGGATACAAAAACAATACCCATATATATGCTGTCTACAAGAGACCCACTTCAGACCTAGGGACACATACAGACTGAAAGTGAAGGGATGGAAAAATATATTCCATGCAAATGGAAATCAAAAGAAAGCTGGAGTAGCTATACTCATATCAGATAAAATAGACTTTAAAATAAAGAATGTTACAAGAGACAAGGAAGAACACTACATAATGATCAAGGGATCAATCCAAGAAGAAGATATAACAATTATAAATATAGATGCACCCAACATAGGAGCACCTCAATACATAAGGCAACTGCTAACAGCTGTAAAAGAGGAAATTGACAGTAACACAATAATACTGGGGGATTTTAACACCTCACTTATGCTAATGGACAGATCATCCAAACAGAAAATTAATAAGGAAACATAGGCTTTAAATGACACAACAGACCGGACAAATTTACTTGATATTTACAGGACATTCTATCCCAAAACAGCAGATTACACTTTCTTCTCAAGTGCACACGGAACATTCTCCAGGATAGATCACATCTTGGGTCACAAATCAAGCCTCAGTAAATTTAAGAAATTGAAATCATATCAAGCATCTTTTCTGACCACAACACTATGAGAATAGAAATCAATTAACAGGGAAAAAAATGTAAAAAACACAAATACATGGAGGCTAAACAATACGTTACTAAATAAACAAGAGATCACTGAAGAAATCAAAGAGGAAATCAAAGAATACCTAGAGACAGATGACAATGAAAACCCGACGATCCAAAACCTATGGAATGCAGCAAAAGCAGTTCTAAGAGGGAAGTTTATAGCTATACAAGCCTACCTCAAGAAACAAGAAAAATCTCAAATAAACAATCTAACCTTACATCTAAAGGAACTAGAGAAAGAAGAAAAAACAAAACCCAAAGTTAGCAGAAGGAAAGAAACCATAAAGACCAGAGCAGAAGTAAATGAATAAAAACAAAGAAAACAATAGCAAAGATCAATAAAACTAAAAGCTGGTTCTTTGAGAAGAGAAACAAAATTGATAAGCCATTAGCCAGACTCATCAAGAAAAAGAGGGAGAGGACTCAAATCAATAAAATTAGAAATGAAAAAGGAGAAGTTACAACAGACACCGCAGAAATACAAAGCATCCTAAGAGACTACTACAAGCAACACTATGCCAATAAAATGGACAACCTGGAAGAAATGGACAAATTCTTAGAAAGGTATAACCTTCCAAGACTGAACCAGGAAGAAACAGAAAATATGAACAGACCAATCACAAGTAATGAAATTGAAATTGTGATTAAAAATTTCCAACAAACAAAAGTCCAGGACCAGATTGCTTCACAGGTGAATTCTATCAAACATTTAGAGAAGAACTAACACCCATCCTTCTCAAACTCCTCCAAAAATTGCACAGGAAGGAACACTCCAAAACTCATTTCATCAGGCCACAATCACCCTGCTACCAAAACCAGACAAAGATACTACAAAAAAAGAAAATTACACGGCTTCCCTGGTGGCGCAGTGGTTGAGAATCTGCCTGCTAATGCAGAGGACACGGGTTCGAGCCCTGGTCTGGGAAGATCCCACATGCCACGGAGCGACTAGGCCCGTGAGCCACAATTGCTGAGCCTGCGCGTCTGGAGCCTGTGCTCCACAACAAGAGAGGCCGCGATACAGTGAGAGGCCCGCGCACCGCGATGAAGAGTGGCCCCCACTTGCCGCAACTAGAGAAACCCCTCGCACAGAAGCGAAGACCCAACACAGCCATAAGTAAAATAAATAAATAAATAAATAAAATTAAAAAAAGAAAATTACAGACCAATATCACTGGTGAATATAGATGCAAAAATCCTCAACAAAATACTAGCAAACAGAATCCAACCACACATTAAATGGATCATACATCATGATCAAGTGGGATTTATCCCAGTGATGCAAGGATTCTTCAATATATGCAAATCAATCAATGTGATACACCATATTAACAAATTGAAGAATAAAAACCATATGATCATCTCAATAGATGCAGAAAAAGCTTTTGACAAAATTCAACACCATTTATGATAAAAACTCTCCAGCAAGTGGGCATAGAGGGAACCTACCTCAACATAATAAAGGCCATATATGACAAACCCAGAGCAAACGTCATTCTCAATGGTGAAAAACTGAAAGCATTTCCTCTAAGATCAGGAACAAGACAAGGATGTCCACTCTCACCACTATTATTCAACATAGTTGTGGAAGTCCTAGCCATGGCAATCAGAGACGATAAAGAAATAAAAGGAATACAAATTGGAAAAGAAGAAGTAAAACTGTCACTGTTTGCAGACGACATGATACAATACATAGAGAATCCTAAAGATGCCACCAGAAAACTACTAGAACCAATCAATGAATCTGGTAAAGTTGCAGGATACAAAATTAATGCACAGAAATCTCTTGCATTCCTATACACTAATGATGAAAAATCTGAAAGAGAAATTAAGGAAACACTCCCATTTACCATTGCCAAAAAAAAGAATAAAATACCTAGGAATAAACCTACCTAGGGAGACAAAAGACCTGAATGCAGAAAAGTATAAGACACCATTGAAAGAATTTAAATATGATACCAACAGATGGAGAGATATACCATTTCTTGGATTGGAAGAATCAATATTGTGAAAATGACTATACTACCCAAAGCAATCTACGGATTCAATGCAATCCCTATCAAATTACAGAACTAGAAGAAAAAATCTTAAAATTTGTATGGAGACACAAAAGACCCTGAATAGCCAAAGCAGTCTTGAGGGAAGAAAACAGAGCTGGAGGAATCAGATGCCCTGACTTCAGACTATACTACAAAGCTACAGTCATCAAGACAATATGGTACTGGCATAAAAACAGAAATATAGATCAATGGAACTGGGTAGAAAGTCCAGAGATAAACCCATGCACCTATGGTCAACTAATCTATGACAAAGGAGGCAAGGATATACAATGGAGAAAAGACAATCTCTTCAATAAGTGGTGCTGGGAAAACTGGACAGCTAGATGTAAAAGAATGAAATTAGAACACCCCCTAACACCATATACAAAAATAAACTCAAAATGGATTAGAGACCTATATGTAAGACCGGACACTATAAAACTCTTAGAGGAAAACATAGGAAGAACACTCTTTGACATAAATCACAGCAAGATATTTTTTGATCCACCTCCTAGAGTAATGGAAAAAAAAACAAATGGGACCTAATGAAACTTAAAATATTTTGCAAAGCAAAGGAAACTACAAACAAGACCAGAAGACAACCCTCAGAATGGGAGAAAATATTTGCAAACAAATCAATGGACAAAGGATTAATCTCCAAAATATATAAACAGCCCATGCTGCTCAATATTAAGAAAACAAAAAACCCAATCCAAAAATAGGCGGAAGACCTAAATAGACATTTCTCCAAAGAGGACAGACAGATGGCCAAGAAGCACATGAAAAGCTGCTCAACATCACTAATTATTAGAGAAATGCAAATCAAAACTACAATGAGGTATCACCTCACACCGGTCAGAATGGCCATCATCACAAAATCTACAAACAACAAATGCTGGAGATGGTGTGGAGAAAAGGGAACCATCTTGCACTGTTCGTGGGAATGTAAATTGATACAGCTACTATGGAGAACAGTACGGAGTTTCCTTAAAAAACTAAAAATAGAATTACCATATGACCCAGCAATCCCACTACTGGGCTTATACCCAGAGGAAACCATAATTCAAAAAGACACATGCGAGGCAAGCTTCAAGATGGTGGAAGAGCAAGACGTGGAGATCACCTTTCTCCCCACAAATACATCAGAAATACATCTACATGTGGAACAACCCTTATAGAAAACCTACTGAAGGCTGGCAGAAGACCTCAGACCTCCCAAAAGGCAAGAAACTCCCCACGTACCTGGGTAGGGCAAAAGAAAAAAGAAAAAACAGAGACAAAAGAATAGGGAAGGGATCTGCACCAGTGGGAGGGAGCTGAGAAGGAGGAAAGGTTTCCACACACTAGGAAGGCCCTTCGCAGGCGGAGACTGCGGGTGGCAGAGGGGGGAAGCTTTGGAGCCACGGAGGAGAGCGCAGCAACAGGGGTGCAGAGGGCATAGCAGAGAGATTCCCGCACAGAGGATAGCTGCCGACCAGCACTCACCAGTCTGAGAGGCTTAGACAAGCAGGGACGTGTGAGGGATGGGAGCTGAGGCTCCGGCTTCGTAGATCGGATCCCAGGGAGAGGACTGCGTGAACGCAGCCTGAAGGGGGCTAGTGCACCACAGCTAGCTGGGAGGAAGTGCGGGAAAAAGTCTGGAGCTGCTGAAGAGGCAAGAGACTTTTCCTTGCCCCTTTCTTTCCTGGTGCGCGAGGAGAGGGATTAAGAGCACTGCTTAATGGAGCTCCAGAGGTGGGCGTAAGCCACGGCTATCAGAGCGGACCCCAGAGACGGGCATGAGACGCTAAGGCTGCTGCTGCAGCCACCAAGAAGCCTGTGTGCAAGCACAGGTCACTATCCACACCTCCCCTCCCGGGAGCCTGTGCAGCCTGCCACTGCCAGGGTCCCGTGATCCAGGGACAACTTCCCCAGGAGAACACAAGGCGTGCCTCAGGCTATTGCAACGTCATGCCAGGCTCTGCCACCGCAGGCTCACTCCACACTCCGTACCATTTCCTACCCCCCCCCCCCGGCCTGAGTGAGCCAGAGGCCCAGAATCAGCTGCTCTTTAACCCCGTCCTGTCTGAGCAGGAACAGACGCCCTCAGGCGACCTACATGCAAAGGCGGGGCCAAATCCAAAGCTGAACCCCTGGAGCTGTGGGAACAAAGAAGAGAAAGGGAAATCTCTCCCAGCAGCCTCAGGAGCAGCAGATTAAATCTCCACAGTCAACTTGATGTACCCTGCATCTGTGGAATACCTGAATAGACAAGGAATCATCCCAAATTGAGGAGGTGGACATTGGGAGCGACGATATGTATATATATATTTCCCTTTTTCTCTTTTTGTGAGAGTGTATGTATATGCTTCTGTGTGTGATTTTGTGTGTATAGCTTTGCCTTTACCATTTGACCTAGGGTTCGGTCTGTCCATTTTGTTGCTGTTTTTTTTTTTAGTATAGTTTTTAGCGCTTGTTATCACTGGTAGATTTGTTTTTTGGTTTGGTTGCTCTCTCCTTTCTTTCTTTTTACTTAAAAATTTCTTTTCATAATTATTTTTTATTTTTTATTTTAATAACTTTTAATTTTATTTTATTTTCTTCTTTCTTTCATTCTTTCTTCTTTTTCTCCCTTTTATTCTGAGCCGTGTGGATGACAGGCTCTTGGTGCTCCAGCCAGGCATCAGGGCTGTGCCTCTGAAGTGGGAGAGCCAAGTTCAGGACACTGGTCCATAAGAGACCTCCCAACTCCACGTAATAACAAACGGAGAAAATCTCCCAGGGATCTCCCTCTCAACGCCAAGACCCAGCTCCACTCAATGACCAGCAAGCTACAGTGGACACCCTATGCCAAACAACTAGCAAGAGAGGAACACAACCCCGCCCATTAGCACAGAGGCTGCCTAAAATCATAATAAGGCCACAGACACCCCAAAACACACCACCAGATGTGGACCTGCCCACCAGAAAGACAAGATCCAGCCTCATCCACCAGAACACTGGCACTAGTCCCCTCCACCAGGAAGCCTACACAACCCACTGAAACAACCTTAGCCACTGGGGACAGACATCAAAAACAATGGAAACTACAAACCTGCAGCCTACGAAAAGGAGACCCCAAACACAGTAAGTTAAGCAAAATGAGAAGACAGAGAAACACACAGCAGATGAAGGAGCAAGGCCAAAACCCACCAGACCTAGCAAATGAGGAGGAAATAGGCAGTCTACCTGAAAAAGAATTCAGAATAATGATAGTAAAGATGATATAAAATCTTGGAAACAGAATGGTGAAAATACAAGAAACGTTTAACAAGGACCTAGAAGAACTAAAGAGCAAACAAACAGAGATGAACAACACAATAAATGAAATTAAAAATTCTCTAGAAGGGATCAATAGCAGAATAACTGAGGCAGAAGAACGGATAAGTGACCTGGAAGATAAAAGAGTGGAAATAACTACTGCAGAGCAGAATAAAGAAAAAAGAATGAAAAGAATTGAGGACAGTCTCAGAGACCTCTGGGACAACACTAAATGCACTAACATTCGAATTATAGGGGTCCCAGGAGAAGAAGAGAAAAAGAAAGGGACTGAGAAAATATTTCAAGAGATTATAGTTGCAAACTTCCCTAATATGGGAAAGGAAATAGTAAATCAAGTCCAGGAAGCACAGAGAGTCCCATTCAGGATAAATCCAAGGAGAAACACACCAAGACACATATTAATCAAACTATCAAAAGGTAAATACAAAGAAAAAGTATTAAAAGCAGCAAGGGAAAAACAACAAATAACACACAAGGGAATCCCCATAAGGTTAACAGCTGAACTTTCAGCACAAATTCTGCAAGCCAGAAGAGAGTGGCAGGACATAATTAAAGTGATGAAGGGGAAAAACCTACAACCAAGATCGCTCTACTCAGGAAGGATCTCAATCAGATTTGACAGAGAAATTAAAACCTTTACAGGCAAGCAAAAGCTGAGAGAATTCAGCACCACCACACCAGCCTTAGAACCAATGCTAAAGGAACTTCTATAGGCAGGAAACACAAGAGAAGGAAAAGATCTACAATAACAAACCCAAAATAATTAAGAAAATGGTAATAGGAACATACGTATCAATAGTTACCTTAAATGTAAATGGATTAAATGCTACAACCAAAAGACACAGACTGGCTGAATGGATACAAAAACAAAACCCGTATATATGCTGTCTACAAGAGACCCACTTCAGACCTAGGGACACATACACACTGAAAGTGAGGGGATGGAAAACAATATTGCATGCAAATGGAAATCAAAAGAAAGCTGGAGTAGCAATTCTCATATCAGACAAAATAGACTTTAAAACAAAGACTATTACAAAAGAGAAAGGAGGACACTACATAATGATCAAGGGATCAATCCAAGAAAAAGATATAACAATTCTAAATATTTATGCACCTAGCATAGGAGCACCTCAATACATAAGGCAAATGCTAACAGCCATAAAAGGGGAAATCGACAGTAACACAATCATAGTAGGGGACTTTAACACCCCACTTTCACCAGTGGACAGATCATCCAAAATGAAAATAAATAAGGAAACACAAGCTTTAAATGATACATTAAACAAGATGGACTTAACTGATATTTACAGGACATTCCATCCAAAAACAACAGAATACACTTTCTTCTCAAGTGCTCATGGAACATTCTCCAGGATAGATCATATCTTGGGTCACAAATCAAGCCTTGGTAAATTTAAGAACATTGAAATCATATCAAGTATCTTTACCGACCACAATGCTATAAGACTAAATATCAATTACAGGAAAAAATCTGTAAAAAAATACAAACACATGGAGGCTAAACAATACACTACTTAATAACCAAGAGATCACTGAAGAAATCAAAGAGGATATCAAAAATTACCTAGAAACAAATGACAATGAAAACACGACCCAAAACCTATGGGATGCAGCAAAAGCAGTTCTAAGAGGGAAGTTTACAGCAACACAATCCTACCTTAAGAAACAAAAAACATCTCAAATAAACAACCTAACCTTAACCTAAAGCAATTAGAGAAAGAAGAACAAAAAAGACCCAAAGTTAGCAGAAGGAAAGAAATCATAAAGATCAGATCAGAAAAAAATGAAAAATAAATGAAGGAAACGATAGCAAAGATCAATAAAACTAAAAGCTGGTTCTCTGAAAAGATAAACAAAATTGATAATCCATTAGCCAGACTCATCAAGAAAAAAAGGAAGAAGACTCAAATCAATAGAAGCAGAAATGAAAAAGGAGAAGTAACAACTGACACTGCAGAAATACAAAGGATCATGAGAGATTACTACAAGGAACTATCTGCCAATAAAATGGACAACCTGGAAGAAATGGACAAATTCTTAGAAATGCACAACCTTCCGAGACTGAAGCAGGAAGAAATAGAAAACATAAACAGACCAATCACAAGTACTGAAATTGAAACTGTGATTAAAAATCTTCCAACACACAAAAGCCCAGGACCAGATGGCTTCACAGGAGAATTCCATCAAACATTTAGAGAGGAGCTAACACCTACCCTTCTCAAACTCTTCCAAAATATAGCAGAGGGAGGAACACTCCAAAACTCATATTACGAGGCCACCATCACCCTGATACCAAAACCAGACAAAGATGTCACAAAGAAGGAAAACTACAGGCCAATATCACTGATGAACATAGATGCAAAAATCCTCAACAAAATACTAGCAAACAGAATCCAACAGCACATTAAAAGGATCATACACCATGATCAAGTGGGGTTTACCCCAGGAATGCAAGGATTCTTCAATATATGCAAATCAATCAATGTGATACACCATATTAACAAATTGAAGGAGAAAAACCATATGATCATCTCAATAGATGCAGAGAAAGCTTTTGACAAAATTAAACACTCATTTATGATAAGAATGCTTCAGAAAGTAGGCATAGAGGGAACTTACCTCAACATAATAAAGGCCATATATGACAAACCCACAGCCAACATCATCCTCAATGGTGAAAAACTGAAACCATTTCCACTAAGATCAGGAACAAGACAAGGTTGCCCACTCTCACCACTATTATTCAACATAGTTTTGGAAGTTTTAGCCACAGCAGTCAGAGACAAAAAAGAAATAAAAGGAATCCAAATCGGAAAAGAAGAAGTAAAGCTGTCACTGTTTACAGATGACAGGATACTATACATAGAGAATCCTAAAGATGCTACCAGAAAACTACTAGAGCTAATCAATGAATTTGCTAAAGTAGCAGGATACAAAATTAATGCACAGAAATCTCTTGCATTCCTATACACTAATAATGAAAAATCTGAAAGTGAAATTAAGATAACACTCCCATTTACCACTGCAACAGAAAGAATAATATACCTAGGAATAAACCTACCTAAGGAGACAAAAGACCTGTATGCAGAAATCTATAAGACACTGATGAAAGGAATTAAAGGTGATATAAATAGATGGAGAGATATACCATGTTCTTGGATTGGAAGAATCAACATTGTGTAAATGACTATACTACCCAAAGCAATCTACAAATTTAATGCAATCCCTATCAAACTACCAATGGCATTTTTCACAGAACTAGAAGAAAAAATTTCACAATTTGTATGGAAACACAAAAGACCCCAAAGTGCCAAAGCAATCTTGAGAAAGAAAAACGGAGCTGGAGAAATCAGGCTCCCTGACTTCAGACTATATTACAAAGCTACAGTCATCAAGACAGTATGGTACTGGCACAAAAACAGAAATATAGATCAATGGAACAGGATAGAAAGCCCAGAGATAAACCCACACACATATGGTCACCTTATCTTTGATAAAGGAGGCAAGAATATACAGTGGAGAAAAGACAGCCTCTTCAATAAGTGGTGCTGGGAAAACTGGACAGCTACAGGTAAAAGAATGAAATTAGAACACTCCCTAACACCATACACAAAAATCAACTCCAAATGGATTAAAGACCTAAATGTAAGGCCAGACACTATCAAACTCTTAGAGGAAAACATAGGCAGAACACTCTATGACATAAAACACAGCAAGATGCTTTTTGACCCACCTCCCAGAGAAATGGAAATAAAAACAAAAATAAACAAATGGGACCTAATGAAACTTAAAAGCTTTTGCACAGCAAAGGAAGCCATAAACAAGATGAAAAGACAACCCTCAGAATGGGAGAAAATATTTGCAAATGAAGCAACTGACAAAGGATTAATCTCCAAAATTTACAAGCAGTTCATGCAGCTCAATATCAAAAAAAACAAACAACCCAATCCAAAAATGGGCAGAAGAACTAAATAGAAATTTCTGCAAAGAAGATATACAGATTGCCAACAAACACATGAAAGAATGCTCAACATCATTAATCATTAGAGAAATGCAAATCAAAATGACAATGTGATATCATCTCACACCAGTCAGAATGGCCATCATCAAAAAATCTACAAACATTAAATGCTTGACAGGGTGTGGAGAAAAGGGAACCCTCTTGCACTGTTGGTGGGAATGTAAATTGATACAGCCACTATGGAGAACAGTATGGAGGTTCCTTAAAAAACTAAAAATAGAACTACCATACGACCCAGCAATCCCACTACTGGGCATATACCCTGAGAAAAGCACAATTCAAAAAGAGTCATGTACCACAATGTTCATTGCAGCTCTATTTACAATAGCCAGGACATGCAGGCAACCTAAGTGTCCATCGACAGATGAATGGATAAAGAAGATGTGGCACATATATACGATGGAATATTACTCAGCCATAAAAAGAAACGAAATTGAGTTATTTGTAATGAGGTGGATGGACCTGGAGTGTGTCATACAGAGTGAAATAAGTCAGAATGAGAAAAACAAATACTGTATGCTAACACATATATATGGAATCTAAAAAACAAACAAAAAATGGTCATGAAGAGCCTAGGAGCAAGACGGGAATAAAGACGCAGACGTAGAGAATGGACTTGAGGATAGGGGGAGGGGGAAGGGTAAGCTGGGACAAAGTGAGAGAGTGGCATGGACATATATACAGTACCAAATGTAAAATAGCTAGCTAGTGCGAAGCAGCCACATAGCACAGGGAGATCAGCTCGGTGCTTTTTGACCACCTAGAGGGGTAGGATATGGAGGGTGGGAGGGAAGGAGGTGCAAGAGGGAAGAGATATGGGGATATATGTATATGTATAACTGATTCACTTTGTTATAAAGCAGAAACTAACACACCATTGTAAAGCAATTATGCTCCAATAAAGATGTTAAAAAAAAAAAAAAAGAGACACAGGCACCCCCAATGTTCACTGCTGCACTATTTACAATAGCTAGGTCATGGAAGCAACCTAAATGCCCAACAACAGACGAATGGATAAAAGAGATGTGGTACACATATACCATGGAATATTACTCAGCCATAAAAAGGAACGAAATTGGGTCTTTTGTAGAGACGTGGATGAATCTAGAGACTGTCATACAGAGTGAAATAAGTCAGAAAGAGAAAAACATATATCGCATATTAATGCATATATGTGGAACCTACAAAAATGGTACAGATGAACCAGCTTGCAGGGCAGAAATTGAGACACAGATGTAGAGAACAAACATATGGACACCAAGGGTGGAAAGTAGCGGTGTGCGAGGGTGGTGGTTGTGTGATGAATTGGGAGATTGGATTGACGTGTATACACTGATGTGTATAAAATGGATGACTAATAAGAACCTGCTGTATAAAAAAATAAAATTAAAAAATTTTTTATAAATCTCTATTTTTGCGTTCAGATAATTCACTTTATTAAAAAAAAAAAAAAAAAAAAAAGACTGACGGCTACAGGTATAGCATATAGGGAGCTTGAACTCCCCCTCCTCTGAACTAACCTTGTGTCCCTCTTCTCTTCCTGCTACCTCTAGCTTATGAGGGTCTTTGTAGACTAGTGAACATTTATTTATTTCTTAATCACGTGTGTCTGGCCCTTTTAAGAGAATATATCTGTTTTTCATCAGGAGCTCCAGAGACACAGTAAGGAAAACCCCACATCTAGAAAGGTAACCCTGATAGATGATCACAGGATGTTAAGGATCCTGGACAGCATCTCCACGATCTAGAGCACGCTTTCTGCCCAGGGAGGATCAGCATGAGTCAGCTTGCTCAAGGCTCCACAAGGTTTCCTCTGTGCGGTATAACTGCTAATGGAACTGCCAAGTGCCCTTAAGGGCTCTTCTTCTGCCAGTCCTGAGAGTTTCACTCTAACAGTTCTCCTCAGTACAGTTGACTCCCTGCACTCTAATGCAATGACCAACCATAGCTGGCCCACCTTGAGCACTCATCTGGAGACAACCACAATACAAAGTCAAGGGGGACTTAACTGGGGAGTGAACAGTAAGGCTTTAAGCATAAAACCCTTAAACAACAAATTTAGCCTTTCTTTCAAAAGGCAGCATACACATTTTTAAATTCCACATACTGCAGGGACCAATGTTTCTCTTTGCTCTTCCTGACTTTTGAGCAAGTCAGGCAGTTTGAGAGCAGAATACCTGATACTACGGTATAGATTTTATCATTCATTTCCTACTTAAAATGAGTGGGAAGATCCACCACTGACATTATATTTGAGATGCTGCTGCAGAGTCTGTCACAGAATTTCTATGAGAATTTTAAAATCTGACAATCAGGCTCCTGGCTTATAATAATATCAGGCTAAGTCACTCTAAGAATACAAAGAGAGAGAACTTTTCTAGATTTTTTAAAAAATATATGGGCAAATAAGTTGAAAGAGGAGCAAAACGTTGATGCAAGAACTGTATCTTGTAAAATAATGCAATTCTGTATGGCTGATTGGTGGATTCCTAGCAATGCATAATGAGAATTTTATTTGTGAATTAGGAAACAGATTTCAGATTTTTATCATTTAAAAAAAATGTTTTGCAAAAGAAAAGATTAGGGATTGATGAGCCATTTATTACCTTACTTCATTTACTCTACGCAGTCCTAAGATAATAAATTAAAAGCAGTTCTATCAGATGTATGATGTCCATTAATGAACAATTATTTTAGGATTCTTCATACATTGCCCTATTTTCTATTCCATATTATAACAACATATTTGAGGCCTCTTTGTTCCATAAGTTAATTTCAGAAATGTTTACCTACATGTTTCTTCATAGATTTTTTTGGCTATGCCTGCTTATTCATATATATCTAAATAATTAAATAAAAATATCTCACCATATCCTTGAAAAATACGTTGCTTCCTTTGGTGCGTGTTATGGGTAGTGCTGTACTTATAACCAGAAAGTATTTTTTTAGTCTCATCTTTTGTGGAAACTCTGTATGCACATCAAGTAATGCTAGTACAACTCCAGACAACAAGCACTCAAGCTCTTTCTGGTTCTATTTTAAAAAAGATTGTTTTGACAGCTCTAATTGTGGCATACAGAAATACCAGTCAGGTAGCTGAACTTGTGTTTCGAAGACAATCCCTCAGGGCTGGATTTATTAAATATTAAATATGAGCATTAAGAATCTCATACATGAATATTTTGCTTTCAACAAGATTTCCTCACTGAAATCGTTGGTCAGTCCAATCCCTTGCTGTCTTACCTGAATTATGCACTAGGCAAGGCATTTTCCTGTAGAAATCAGCAAGTCAACTAGAACATCCTCTCTGCAGGAAGGCCCTGTCAACATATATTACAATAGTTTTTCTGCATTATATTCTGATGATAATAAAGTGAAGTAGGTTAAGAAAAGAAAATGAATTTTCTTTATAAGAAACATCTAATGAAGCTTTTATTCATTTCTGACAGGGATTCACCACATGTTGAGAATAACATCCTGGGCTCAAGAGGAAAAACCAGATTCCATTCCCCATTCAAAAAGGAAGTAGATGCAACATGGTTTCTAAAGTAATAAATTAAAGAATTAATGACTAGATCACAAGGATTGAGACATCTATTTTAATCAAACAAGTATATATAAAATATTACTGTTGTTATATCCTTCCTTATAAAGATCCAGACAGGATTAAAGGATTTACTAAAGACTACTGATGCCTACCACTGTGGTTAAAAGTATTCTATTTTTTTTTTTCTGGTAGACATTTATAACCACAAAAAGAATTAACTGACAGTTGGGTTGAGCGAGTTGGCTTTTTTCTTTTAAGAACAAGACGTTTTTAGGAACAAACATTTATATGAAAGTGCCCTACCACTTTCAAATTTTCCTATCTAAAGTTCAAAATAATGGAAAATCCAAATAGCTAGATTTTTTTACATACAACATTGTACTAAAGACAGTGCCTGACACCTACTAGATTATAAACATATACATGTTGAATGAATGATAAATAAAATGGATTAGAAAATGAAAAAAGTCAAGGTCTGCATGGTATATCTCTTTCCATTCTTTTGTCTTTAACCTTATCTTTACATTTAAAGTGTCTGTGCATCTTATAAAATGTATACAGTTGGGTCTTACTCCACTAATCATCACTAATCATCAGAGAAATGAAAGTCAAACCCATAATTATGCAGTCACCATGGAGAACAGTATGGAGGTTCCTTAAAAAACTAAATATAGAATTAACATATGATCCTGCAATCCCACTCCTGGGCATATATCCAGAGAAAACTATAATTTGAAAATATACATGCTCTCCAATGTTTACTGCAGCACTATTTACAAAAGCCAAGACATGGAAGCAACCTAAATGTCCATCGATAGATAAATGGATATAGAAGATGTAGTATATATATAAAACGGAATATTACTCAGAAATAAAAAAGAATGAAATAATGCCATTTACAGCAACATGGATGGACCTAGAGATTGTCATACTGCATGAAGTAAGCCAGACAGAGGAAGACAAGTATCATATGATATCGCTTACATGCGGAATCTAAAAAAAACAAAATAAAACAAATGAACTTATTTACAAAGCAGAAACAGACTCACAGACATAGAAAACAAACTTATGGTTACCAAAGGGGAAAGTGGGGGGAGGGATAAATTAGGAGGTTGGGATTAACATATACACACTACTATATATAAAACAGATCACCAATAAAGACCTACTGTGTAGCACGGTGAGCTATACTCAGTATTTTGTAATAACCTATAATGGAAAAGAATCTGAAAAAGAATATACATATATATACACGCATACATATATATAATTGAATTACTGTGCTGTACACCTGAAATCAACACAACATGGTAAATCAACTATACTTCAATAAAAAAATAAAAAATTTTAAAATCCACAATGAGATAGCACCTCATACCTGTTAGAATAGCTATCATCAAGAACACGAGAGGTAACAAATGTTGTCAAGAATGTTGAGAAAAGGGAACCCTTATACACTGCAGGTAGGAATGTAAAATGGTACAGCCACTATGGAAAACATTATGGAGTTTCCTCAAAAAATAAAAAATAGAACCACCATATGATCCAGCAATCCCACTTCTGGGTATTTATCTGAAGGAAGTGAGATCAGAATCTTTAAGAGAAATCTGCACCCCCATGTTGTTGCAGCATCTTTCACAATAGCCAGGATATGAAAACCACCTAAAAGTACTTCAATGGATCAACAGATAAAAGAAAATGTTACACACACACATCACAATGGAGTATTATTCAGCCATAAAAAAGAAGTAAATCCTGCCATTTGCAACAACATGGATGTATCTGGAGGGCACTATGCTAAGTAAAACAAGCCAGAAAGAGAAAGACAAATACTAAATAGTATCACTTACGTGTGGAATCTTAAAAAAAAAAAAAAGCTGACTTCATTGGAACATAGAATGGTGGTTGCCAGGGGCTAGGGGTAGGGGGAAATAGGTGATATAGGGCAATGGGCACAAATTTTCAGTTATAAGAAGAATAAGTTCTGAGGGTCTAATATATAGCATGGTGACTACGGTTAATAATATTTGTATATTTGAAAGTCACTAACAAAGTAAATCTTAAAAGTTCTCATAACAAGCAAAAAAATTGTAACTATGTATGGTTACGGATATTAACTAGACTTACTGTGGTGATCATTTTGCAGTATACGCAAATATCAAGTCACTATGTTGTACATTAGATCCTAAGCATTCTCACCACATACACACACAAAAGAGTTACCGATGTAAACTATGTGAGGTGATGGATATGTTAATTATCTCGATCTTGGTAATCATTTTACAATGTATATGTATATCAAATCATCACATTGTATTGTACACTTTAAATATATACAATTATATTTGTCAATTATTCCTCTATAACGATAAAAAATCATTTTTAGGATTTAAAGATTTACTGCATGTTCTGACCTCAGGATGAATCCCATCATACTTTACATGTCCAGTCTTTTCAATTAGAAATACAAACTTCCCCTGTTTGAATAAAAAATTTAAAAAATTTTTTTAAATTAAAAAAAAAGAAATACAAACTTCCCAGATTATCTATCATCCTATAGACTCACCACTAGGCATCTCTAATAATCCCATTTTCTACTCTTCCTATCCTTACAAACTGCGATACTGTGATTTAAAACAAGAAATATATATTTCTTCTTCCCCAGTTCTGGCACAGAGCTCCTAAACCCCTTGGAATTTCCTAAGTGATAAGAGCAATAAAGGTGTCTTGACGTTCATAACAAACCCCTTTCAAACACACCTGAGTTTATGTTAACAAGGTGACTTTTGGAAAGCACCTGAGGATGGGGGCTTGTTGCCAGGAGAACCAACCACATGACTGGAGGGTTGGAAATTTCAGTCCCCCCATGTTACTGCAGGATTATTCACAATAGCCAAAATATGGTAATAACCTAAATGTCCTTCAGTGGATGAATGGATAAAGAAAATGTGGTATATGTAAAATGGAATATTATTCAGTGATTTTAAAAAAGGAAATTCTGCAATTTGCAACAACATGGATGATTCTGGAGGTCATAACTCTAAGTGAAATAAGCCATAATTAGAAAGACCATGGAGAGCAGAGGGCTGGAGGCTGAATCAATAGCCAATGGTCATTGATTTAATCAATCATACCTATATAATGAAGCTTCCGTAAAAATCCAAAAGGACAGGGTTCAGAGAGCTTCCAGGTTGGTGAAAACATGGAGATTCAGGGACAGTGACGAGCCTAGAGAGGACATGGAAGCTCCAAGACCCTTCCCACACACCTTGCCCTATGCAATCTCTTCCATCTGGCTATTCTTGAGTTCCAGCCTTCAATAATAAACTGGTAATCTAGTAAGTAAAATGTTTCTCCAAGTTTTGTGAGCCACTCTAGCAAATTAATCAAACCCAAGGAGGGGGTTGTTGGACCTTTCAATCTACAGCTAGTTGATCAGAAGGCACAGGTGACAACCTGGACTTGACACTGGTATCTGAGGTGGGGGGAGTGTCTTGTAGGACTGAGCCCTTAATCAATGGGATCTGCCGCTATCTCCAGGTAGTATCAGAATTGAGTTAAATTTGTGGGACACTAGGTCAGTGTCCTCAGAGAACTAAGTTAACTGCTTGGTGGTATGAAAAAACACACACAATTAACAAATCTTTCAACTGCACCTTTTAAAATTCATGGTCAGTCATCAATAGGGTGATTATGTATTACCGTTTGCACATTACTATATCACTTTACTGTTTGCCCAGTATCGCATCCAATAGATAAATGTGTCCTCATTTATATAATAAATTAGATGCTCAACCTAATTATCAGTAAGCTCTCCTATCCTATGAATGCTCCCCTCACCATAACTGCAATTTGCTGTTCCCTTAGGACATTGCTTCCCCTGTGGCTCTCCCAAGTGGAGGCTGCTTTTCCTCTCACATCCCTCATACCTCAGAGCCTGGAGAGAGTGTAGTTCTCTTTGATGGCCATTGTCACTTTCCATCAAACTCACTTGCTCTTTCCTCCTTCTTCATTAAAAACCTCTAGCACCTTTGAAATGCATTACCAGACTCTGTTACCCCTTACCCTCCTTGTTGGCATTATCTATTAACCTCCGGTCACTTCCCCTCATTCGCTGATGAATTCAGCACCTACTTTCCACCATTACTCTTATTATTCTTGGGGACTTCCACACCCCAAAACTTGGCCATCCAATTCCACAGCCTCTTGATTCTTTACCTAGCTCTAAACATCTAGTCCTCTACCAAACTTTAGCATCATTTCTAACGTCACACATTGGAAACTGTTATCAGTAATAACTGTACCACCTTTGAAATCTCAATTTCAAACTTCCTGTTCTCTGACCCTCACCTTCCAGCTTATTTATCTAGAATATCCATTCCAATAATTCTATGACCTCATTAAGATTCTCAACCAATGACCATACCAATTTTTCACTATCCATGGTCCAGATGCCCTTCTCTCCTTATCAGTCTAGATTCGATGGTCTAGTATTATAACACAGTACCCCCAATCCCTTACCCTCTCTCCTTCTCTTGTGCTCATTGAACAGCACCCCAATCCAATTATCTGCTTACTCTAGGACAAGGCACCACAACAGAATGTGGAGCATGCCCACATACACAACTCACATAAGCATGCTAACCAAATCTGCTTCAAATTTATACTCATATATCTGAAAGGGGCACACAACAATGCCAAACAATCCTAGTCCTTGCCCCAGTAAACCCACTCTCCAGATAAATACTTCATGTCCTCCCTCTCCATAAACATATCTCAATATCCCCCTTCATACTTAGTTGATAACTTTACCACTTTCTTCACTGAAAAAATACAATCAGATAAAAAACATGTCAAATTTTTTCTTCAGCAAGTCTACCAATCTACCCAGACAGCTATCCTTAATATCACGTATCTCTAAAAAAAAATTCCTGTCCTTTGATCCCTTTGAACTCCTATTTCTCTGAAAAATTCCTTAAGATTATTTACGTGCTGCATCCTTCTCATCATTTAGCACAAAACTGAAAAGTCACCTCTTCCAACAAGGCCTTTCCCAACTACTATGACTGGACTCTCATACTCTGCTACAGGACCCTTTCCCATAACAGTTATCAATACCTGAAATTATTTTATTACATCTGTCTCCAACCACCAAACTTCAAGTTCTTGGACACAGGGATTCTGTCTTCAACATCACTGTATTCTCTAGTACCTAAAATAGTGCCTGACACATACTAAGAGCTAAATAAAAATATCTACCAAATAAATGGTTTATTGGACTGATTACTGAGAAACACTAAGTAGACCCAGATCTATCTACTAATAGACATAAAAGACAGACCTCACAGACACTTTTACTATATACTGAAACCTGGTATTTTATGGATACCCAAGCCTATTTCACTAGTAACATCATCATGTCCAATTATCCAAAATAATGGTAGAGGCATGGAGAGATATATTACCTAACAGCCTTTGTTCTTTTATGCTAAATACTAGGAATGATTCATATATTTCAAATTAAATATTTATGATATTTAAATAATAATGTTATTGAGAATCACCACAAAAATAAAACAATTCTATTTTTTAAAATAATTCAAATAACTTACCAACAAAAATTAGTAGAAGCATTATACAAAGTAACTATTGTCATTAGTAATTTAACTCTTTCTTTTAAAATGGAAATTAAGTTTAATATTGTATTAATAATTTACTGAATATTAGATATTACAAATCACAAATGTTTAGTGCTAAGTAAAAACTATTACTATACCCCGTAAACATAGACATTAATAAATTTTAAGCTAAAATGAAGACCGGTACTCTTAAAAGTAATGAAATCAATTAGCATAAATTAAAAATCAAAAAGTGACATCATAAATTCCCTGGCAGTCCAGTGGTTAGGACTCCACACTCTCACTGCCAAGGGCCCAGGTTCAATTCCTGGTCGGGGAACTAAGATCCCACAAGCCACGCGGTGTGGCCAAAAAAAAAAAAAAAAAAAGCAATGGCCTAATCCCAGGCCTACAATCCCCATTTAATCTATACTTCTCATCACCAATGATCTGAAAATAAAGGAGATCATTTACATTGGTATACTGACATTACTGAAGTTACCAAATTCTTTTCCATACAGAAGTTTACAGGACCTTTATGAGCAAATAAAACCATCCAAAGATATGAATAAGTTAACTATCTAATTGCCAGAATGCAGGAGTCCTTTATCAAAAAGGTACCTTTCAGATCAAGAAATCAGAAGCCTTGCTTTAAACCTGACTTTTTTTTTTTTTTTTTTTTTTTTTTTTATTTATTTATTTTTGGCTGTGTTGGGTCTTCATCTCTGTGCGAGGGCTTTCTCTAGTTGGGGCAAGCGGGGGCCACTCTTCATCGCGGTGCGCGGGCCTCTCACTATCGCGGCCTCTCTTGTTGCAGAGCACAGGCTCCAGACGCGCAGGCTCAGTAGTTGTGGCTCACGGGCCTAGTTGCTCCGCGGCATGTGGGATCCTCCCAGACCAGGGCTCGAACCCGTGTCCCCTGCATTGGCAGGCAGACTCTCAACCACTGCGCCACCAGGGAAGCCCAGACGCCTTGCTTTAAGTGTTGAATCTGCTCATAGATACTAGAGGAAAAGAAGGGACATAATTTTGTTTCCTGGACAGAATTACAGTAAGATCTTGCAAAGACGAGAAAGAAGTCCAATTTCTCCAAAGAAGACATACAGATGGCCAAAAGGCACATGAAAAGATGCTCAACATCACTAATTATTAGAGAAATACAAATCAAAACTACAATGAGGTATCACCTCATACTGGTCAGAGTAGCCATGATCAAAAAGTCTACAAACAATAAATGCTGGAGAAGGTGTGGAGAAAAGGAAACCATCCTACACTGTTGGAGGGAATGTAAAATGGTACAACCACTATGAAGAACAGTATGGATGTTCCTTAAAAAACTAAAAATAGAACTACCATATGATTCAGCAATCCCACTCCTCGGCATATATCTGCAGAAAACCATAATTTGAAAAGATACGTGCACCCCAATGTTCACTGCAGCACTATTTACAACAGCAAAGACATGGAAGCCACCTAAATGTCCATCAACAGAGGAATGGATAAAGATGTTGTACATATATACAATGGAATATTACCCAGCCATAAAAAAGAATGAAATAATGCCGTTTGCAGCAACATGGATGGACCTAGAGATTACCATACTAAGTGAAGTAAGTCAGAGAAAGACAAATATCATATGATATCACTCGTATGTGGAATCTAAATTAAAAACTGATACAAATGAACTTATTTACAAAACAGAAACAGACTTACAGATATCGAAAACAAACTTATAGTTACCAAAGGGGAAATGCAGTGGGTGGAGAGGGATAAATCAGGAGCTTGGGATGAACATGTCACACACTACTATATATAAGATAGATAACCAACAAGGATCTACTGTATAGCACAGGGAACTCTACTCAATATTGTGTGATAACCTATATGAGAAAAGAATCCGAAAAAGAATAAATAGATGTATATGTGTAACTGAATCACTTTGATGTACATCTGAAACTAATACATTGTAAATCAACTATACTCCAATTAAATTAAAAGAAAAAAAGAAAAAGTGACATCATAATCCGTTTTCCCTACTTTAACCTACTGAATGAACACTTTATAAATTAAAGGAAGAGCCAATTTGTTAATGTATTTTGCCTGAAAGATACTCATTATTTCTACTAATCTTTACTTTTCCCTTATTCACTAAATGGATATTTTTCTTTTATAGAAAACTATATGCCATGGGTAAAAGTATCTGTCATTGTCTGCCCCATAGAATTTGAATTTGCAAGAGTTCTGAGAGTTACTAAACGATAACTATTAAATGTGATGTTAAAACGTTGGTTTCATTTCTATAATTGTAGATAATCCAGAGACGTGAAAAGGCAAGCTTACATTTTAGATCCAAAATCAAGGTTTTTCATATACATTTTTAACTGTTTCTTCATTGATTCTATTAAGAAAGAAGCAACTTTAGAAATAAATTTAATAAAGCCAAAGAAATACACAGATTTATAAAATCTGATGATTTTTTCACATTGTAAATTATTGTCTTTTTCATATCAATTATGTTTCCCATAAAATTGAATATATACCAAAAATATAATAAGAGATTTTTCACCTTGTAAATAACATATTAAGAGACAGAAATGGATAAATGCTTTTAGCATACAGAATCAATGAAGAGTACATCTGTGAAAATAATCCTGAGGCAGTTGTACTTTCTAAAATGTTTTAATGCCTTAATTCCTTAATATATTTTTAAATAACAGTAACAGTAAATTATAATTTCTTATTCAAAGGCCATCTATTTCAGTTTTTTAAATTCCTTACGCTAAAAAATTTCTTTAAAAAAATAATTCTTATGTTGTTAGTTCAAGTGAACAATTATTAAAGACTAATAAACAATTACTTGTTTGTCTAATATGTTTTTTTAAATAGACTAAAGGAGCCAAGTTATCTGCACAGAGTAAGTCATGGAGCACTGATTTCCTGCACAAATTTTAAATATAAAATTATAATCTATTAAGACCACTACAGGATCTTTTGTGAAGAAAAATACTTATGTAAGAATACATGAATAATTTGTAAAAAATTTTTCTAAAAACTAGTACACAGGCTAAGGATAGTAGAAAAGGATAGAGGACAATGAGGGGAATGAGAGAGGGAGAGGAAGAGCCTAGGAAAGAAGAAGCAAGTGTGAAAAGAAAGGAGGGAGGACATGGTGACTATTGTTGATTAACACTGAATTGTATAACTGAAATTTGCTAAGAGAACTTAAATGTTATCACCAAAAAAAAAAAAAAAAAAGTAAATATGAGAGGTGATGGATGTGTTAATTACTTCATAGGGAAGAAACCTTTCACAATGTATATCAAATCATCATGTTGTACACTTTAAATATCTTAAAATTTTATTTGTCAATGATATCTCCATAAAGCTGAAAAAAAGAGAAAGGAGGGAGAATATGCTAAGCAAAGCCAGTAAATAAAAATTTAGATTGGAAAAATTAAGGGGCAGTGATTTATTCTATGCTATGGGACAGAATTAGATGCAAAGTTTCATTACATCTAAAACACAGTTTACTTATCTATAAAAATATCCACTCATACCTATTTTTAAGGAATAAATCTACATAGCAAAAATCCAGTTATATAAAACTTTTGAGTTCACTAAGTCAAAGCTAATTTTTTACTTTGAGCATCAATAACATTTACTTCTACACCAATGAAGTTGTATCCATGATCAACAACTTACCTCCCTGAAATTCAGTATCATTCAATGGAAAGGATTCTCTATTAGCATGACCACATTTTTAAACAGGCAATTTAGGGCAATAAATGGGGATATGTGATGAAGAAAGCTATACAGAAGTGCTCTTCTACATAATTCACTAACAGTGGTAGTGGTGAGGAACTTGCTCCTTCCAAAATCTTAGGGAGAAGACCCTAACACTGTAATGGTCACAGCTAAGAAAAGTTGGTTTGGAGTCTTAAAGTGGAGAAAAATAATTTTTCTTAACGTAACTCTCATGTTCCACATGAGAAATCTTATAATCCAAGCTACAGAAAGTTTCCAAGCACTGTGACTTGTTTCGTATACTGTAGTTCTCAACGCTTTACACTCACATGTGCATAAAATTCTCAAAATAACATCACTCATTACACAGTGATTTTTTAACCCACCACAAAAAGGTTGACTAAACACATGGTCACCTTATATATAAAGGAATACTCTCTGAGTTACATGGTTTAAATAACAATTCACAAAACAACCTACCCCACATCAAAGTGTAGAGTATACATGTAAAGCCTATATGTACACTCTACAGCTACAAATCCACAAAACCTAGAACTAATCCAGGCAACTCAACCAGATACAAAGCATCTGAAGTTAAAAGTCAACTAATATAATAAAAAAAGTAACAACTTTTAAAAGCCAGATTAAGTTAAATCCTCACATAATACTACACATTTTGAAAAATTTTAGTAACTAAAAATATTAATAATAATAGCTTTTAAAATGTATTTAAAACTGCTTAAAGAGAGTAAGTGACTAAAAAAGCTCTGTATACTAGAAAAAATTAAATGTGTATGTATATATGTGTGTGTGTGTGTGTGTGTGTGTGTGTGTGTATAAAGTTTACTTTTAAATCTAATGTTTAGTTTTTCCTTACAATTTAAAACTACATACAGGAAACTCTGGAAGTCATAAATAAAGAAAAAAACAAAGTCCCCTCTTCTTGCTGAAATGTGTACATAATTGCAGTAGATGTAAGTTAGATATAAATATATACTACATGTATGTCTCTTATTCTATATAGAAATCTCCTTAAATATTTTCCCAAGGGAGTGGGAAAAATTTATTCTCTCAAATTGAAAGTTTTTGTCCACTAAAAATATTTATGTTTGTTCTCAAAATTATAGCTGTCTTATATTCTACAGTTATTTCCATGTGAAAACTTCAATGTAAGTAGTTTATCACAGTCAATAAACTTGTTCAATGAATACTGAGAAATCTAAACTTATCCAGATTGCATACAAATGAAAATGTGTGCTATTTCAAAATTACATGCACCTCTTTAAAAATTAGGGCTCTATCAAAGGCAATCTACAGATTCAATGCTATATCTATCAAAATTCCAATAGCATTTTTCACAGAAATAAAACAAATAATCCTAAAATGTGTATGAAACCAAAAAAGACCATGAATAGCCAAAGCAATCTTGAGAAAGAAGAACAAAGCTGGAGGTATCATGCTTCCTGATTTCAAACTATATTACAAAGCTACAGTAATCAAACAGTATGGTACTAGCACAAAAACAGACACATAGATCAATGAAACAAACAGAGAGCCAAGAAACAAACCCCCACTTATATGGTCAACTAATCTACCACAAAGGAGGCAGGAATATACAATGGAGAAAAGACAGTCTCTTCAATAAATGATGTTGGGAAAACTGAACAGCCACATGTAGCCACATGCAAAAGAAGGAAACTGGACCACTATCTCACACCATACACAAAGATCAACTCAAAATGGATTTAAGAACTAAAATGTAAGACCTAAAACCGTAAAACTCCCAGAAGAAAACATAAGCAGTAAGCTCTATGACATAGGTCTTGGCAATGATTTTTTGAATCTGACACCAGAAGCAAAGGCAGGCAATAAAAGCAAAAATAAACAAGTGGGAGTACATCAAACTGAAGAACTTCTGCACAGCAAAGGAAACCATCAACAAAATGAAAAAGCATCCTACTTAATGAGAGAAAATATTTGCAAATCATATATCTAATAAGGGGTTACTATCCAAAATATATAAAGAACTATTACAATTAAATATCAAAAAGCAAACAATCCAATTTAAAAATGGGCAGAGGATCTGAATAGACATTTTTCCAAAGAAGACATATAGATGGCCAACAGGTACATGAGAAGATGCTCAGCATCACTAATCATCAGGGAAATGCAAATCAAAACCAAAATGAGTCACCACCTCACACCTGTCAGAATGGCTGTCATCAAAAAGACAATAAATAACAAATGCTGGCAAGGATGTGGAGAAAAGGGAACCCTTGTGCACTGTTGGTGGGAATATAAATTGATGCAGCCACTATGGAAAGCAGCATGGAGGTTCCTCAAAAATTGAAAAGAGAATTACCATATGATCCAGTGACTCCACTTCTGGGTATTTGTCCAAAGAAAACACTAACTTGAATAGATATCTGCACCACCATGTTCATTACAGCATTATTTACAACAGCCAAGATATGGAAACAACCTAAGCATCCCATCAACGGATGAATGGATAAAGAAAATGTGATACACACATGCACGCACACACACATATATATATATATAAAGGAGTATTATTCATCCATAAAAAATAATGAAATCTTGCCATTTGCAACAACATGGATGGACCTTTAGGGCATTATGCTAAGTGAAGTAAGTTGGAAAAAGAAATGATATCACTTAAATGTGGAATCTGGAAAAAAAAAAAAAAGCTTATAGACAGACAAGCTCTAAGATAAAGAAAACAGACTGGTGTTTGCCAGAGGCAGGGGTGGAGGTGAAGGTGGGAGTGAAATGGGTGAAGAGGGTCAAAAGGGCCGTTTTTAAACAAGTCAGTCATGGGAATGTAATATACAGCATGGTGACTATAGTTAGTAATACTGTATTGTATATTTTAAAGTTGCTAAGGGAGTAAATCTTAAAACACAAGAAAAAAATTTGTTCTAATTATGTAAGGTGACAGATTTTAACTAGACTTATTGTAGTGATCATTTTGCAGTGTATACAAATACCAAATCATTATGTTGTACACCTGAAAATAATGTTAGACAGTGAATATACTTTTTCTAATTAAACTTTAAAAATATGGGCAATTAATCGCACACTTAAATCACATTGGCTGAATTCAAGTTTAGTCCCTAAAGAATACTTATTTATGAAATAAATAAATTCAACCTAAATTACTTGATTATTATTTTCTTTTGTTACTTATTTCAAACTATAAAGTTCATGTGCAAGAAGGCAACTTGAGGTACGTATCCTCTATTATAGGTCTACACCTAATTATCTATAAACACTAATGGAAACAATACTGAACCAGTCAGGCACATCAATTTCCTTCCATTCCCTTTTATTAATAAGAACTTCTAACCCAGCTCAACAACTAATCACATTTCAAATTACTGACTTGAAAAAATGTATTAGAGGCACATTTTAAAAACAAATACAGTACGAAATCTTGCTTTTCACTGAATCACTGAATTTTGTTTGTTTGTTTTTTGGCTATTTGGATTACTTTCTTCTTCTGGGTAAGTTTAGTATGTAACTTTCATTCTTTAGACAAAAACCCACAGACTTAAAATGTATAAAAAGTTAACCTGGTATTGTCAGCTGAAGACACCAAAACTAGCACCATAAGAACAACTGTACTAAATTTTAATGCTGTTCATTAATAGTTCCATTTTCCTGAGTTTGCGTTTGTTCTTTGGCATCGGCTTAGGATATAATCCAGTTTTCAGAAGGTGTTCCTTGCTGAGGCGAATTTGAGCACCATGCTGAAGCTGGAAAGAGCATAAAGCTTGAAGAGGGCGAAGCAAAGTCTGTTAAGATAAAAAAAAAAAGATACTAAAAATAGTGTGACAAATCATGATATTCTATCTAAATTTTTTCCTTAGAAACAGGGATTATTATATTTTTTATTATTAGCTTTTAACTATGAAAAGCAATAGGCACTCAAATATATGATAACTTCTAAATAAATAATTTATTTAAATTCATACCTTACATACCACTAAGGAATTCCAGTAAGACAAAAATACTAATTTTCCATATAGGTGATAAAGTCTAAATTTAGTTTTATACTTTAATATATTCAAACACTACAAAAATTGTTGCCATTATAATAACTAATCTGTAACAGCAGACTAAAAGAGACATTTAGGTACAAATCAGTTAATTCAGTTTCAATCACAGACTAACACAAGCTTCCCACTACTTGCTAACAACTGGATGATGGCAGCAATGGGTAAGTTTACTAATTCTCTCACACTACTCCATGGCCCACATACAAGTTAGATAACCAGGTGTGGGTGCATTTGAAATAACTGTAACTGTATACATACCTGTCTAAACTCAAATACCTATAGGGCCCGACATATAACATAAACATGTGACCTAGGTGGACCTATAAGGTAACAGAGAATGGTGGAGGTTGTCAAACAACTGAGCACATGTCCTTCTTAAAGTTATTCAAATTCAAAAATTAGGAAAAAAAAAAACATTAACCCAGTGTTTTAAACATATTTGAGTCAGAGTCTTTCCTTGGGCCTGAGATCCCTGATCTAACACTTTTAAATAACAAACTTGATGGTGCAGATTGTTTAAAAAGAAAATAAAAGGAACAAAGATAGATTTAACTACAAAAATTTCACAATGTCTATGTGAAAATGTATTGCCCCACATATACAACAAAAGTGGCAGCAAAGGGCTTAACAGCTTTAATTTACAATGAACTCTTACAAATATGTCGCAGTCACTGGTAGTTGCTTCTCCATATCCATTCTTTTCTTCCTTATTAAAAAAAATCTAAAATTTTATTCAAGGTGGCAATGTGTCCAGCTAGTAATACTACATTGACTAATGACAGTTTATCCAACAAGATGTAAGTGGAAGGCCTTGGGCTGGGACAGACCTAGCAGGCATAGGCTTTTGCCTTTTCTTCTTGCCTGGAACATGATTGCTAGTTGTGGGATAACCACTATGTGACTACAGGACAATAAACACGAAGATTAAAGCCAAATACATACAGTGATGGACAGAAAGACAAAGAAATCTGGGTGTCTGAAGTCCTTTTCAGCTGCATCCCCAGCCCTAGACCACTAACTTCAGCATTTCTTATTACAGGAGAAAAATAAACTCATATATGGCTCAACCACTGCAGTAAGGGCTCTGTTAACATTCAACTAAATGTAACTCCTAACTGAGACACACCAGTAAGAAAAAGACAAACATCTTGGAAAAGCTCTGCCTGACATTATTGTAGAAAGTCTCTTAGGTATGTTCTCATAATTTCTTTTCGTATCTTCAATTCTTCAAACAAGAGAAGAAATATAGGAATGACTATATATTACTTTACAGAGTCAACATAAGGAAGTGATTGAATCCTGAAACATCATACCTAGGAAACATACCTTGGACATATACAGACTGAGACAATTGAAGTTTCTATTGCTATTTTATGACATTTATTAGATTCTTCATAGATAGAAGAGTATTAATACTCCTATGATTAAGGGCCTCCAACTTTTACTTCCTGAAGATAAGATTCTATCAATTTTCTGAGTAATTAAGAGAATGAATTTTGGAGATAGACAGATCTGTGGTAGTCACTAGGGTCGTTCACAAATACACCAGTCCTCTTTCATGATACATGATCAGACTGCATTTTCTAGCCCCCTCTGAAGTTAGGCATGGCCATATAACTTGACTTGGTTAATGAAATGTGAGCACAAATAATGTGTGTCACCTCTGGGCAGATGCTTTAAAAGTGGTGTATGATTCCCCACCTCTCTTTATTCCTTCCTTAATAAAAGTAGAATGATGTGTCTAGATGGTGCATCCATCAGCCTGGATCCCTAAGTGACTATAATTAGCAGAGGTCCCCCTGGCAATCCCACTGTACAGACAGTGTGTTATGCCATTCTGATTTTGGGGTTTTAAGTGACTGATGCAATCACTTACTAGCTATGTGTTCCCAGGTAAGTTATATAACCTCTACTTGCCTCGCTTTCTTCATCTGTAAAGTGAGGAATATTATGTCCACCTTATAAGGTTATTATTATGGTGCACTTACATGATACATTTAAAGTGCTTAGCATATAACTTGATTGATAATAAATGATAATGTTTCTCTCTACATTCATAACATTATATCTGGGGCAATGTGAAGCTATATGAGAGGTTTACTGGTTCAGAAGAACAAAGAAAATCCTCTACTTACAAAATTAGTTTCTAAAAGTTTATTTTGGGGAAAATCAGTGTTCTGTAAATCCTTTGTCTACAGATGCAACGTGACAGTTTCAAAAGACCGTTATTAACAACTACTGGTGATGAGCAGAGCTAAGACATTTAGGTTACAGCACAAAGCTCTGCCACGTCTAGTTTCAAAAGTTCATAAGGCTTCCAAGGTATGAGTAACCCTGGTAGATATTATAATGGCAAAATGAAAATCACCAACTTTCAGTTCAATTTTTCTGTCAATCTATAGACAAGAATCAGAGGCGAGGAAAGGCAAAAAGATGAACTCTTCCTGAGAGCCCGGTGTCAGGCAATTAACATACATTATCCCATTCGATTCTCATAACAATATTATGAGGTAACTATTTTTTGTATATTACAGATAAGAAAACAAACACAAAGAGATTACATGAATTGCCTTCTGGCAAAAACTGCTGATGCTAAGTGATAAAGTTTTAACTCAAACTTGCTTCAAAACTCATACCATGCTATTTCCAAGTGATTGAAAACTGCTCAAGAATAAAGGAAGAGAATGAATCAACAGACTAAGAAGGCCATTCTATGCCAAGTTCTTTATTTTGAGGATCCCTACGTCTACAGAATGAAGCCAGCTGAAAAATTACTACTCTCCCCCATCATCTTAAGGTTTTATTAGGATGCCCCTAATAAAAGGTTACTGGGGGGAAAACGCATGCTATAGCTTTCCTCCCCAGGAAGGAAAGAAAACACCTATTTCAGAGCAGAAGTTCAGAAGAATGTACTAATTTTTTTATTGTAGCTAGATTTAAACAAGCTGGACTTGGCGTTCCCCCACTAAGAAAGCTAATTGTTTGCCAGATGCAATAATAAGCAACTTGGGATGTTTCATATGCTTTTTTTCTGCTCATGTTCCTGTGACCATCTTATCAGCACCTCCCAAATCACATGTCTGATTATCAAACATCCTTCTTCTACTCCTGGTCATTATAGTATAACCACTCCTGGTGACCAAAGCAAAAAGAATGAGAACTCTAGGACCCCACTTTTGCTTTGGGATTTTATGTTCAATTTGATCCATAGAAAAAAATAAAAGCTCCAAAAGCTGAAGAGATGATAGATCCTGACACCCTTCTGTATCTTAAACTTTGCCTGTTGTTAGATATTATACTAAAAACGTAAGATAGGTTTCCTGCTGTGACAGTAATTAATACCAGAATAATATATCTTATAAAACTGGAAAGGGGAAGCAGTAGCAGCATTTGTAGTAGTAGTAGTAGTACAAACCCTAAGCCAAACCCTAGCCCTATTATACTATAACTACTACTACTAAAACACCACCGCTACCAACATTAACGCTTCTGTTTAGGAATGCAGTAAAGATCCAATTCCAATTGTGGGAATAATAAATATAAATCCATAGAAGATTCTTTTTATAAACCAGAAGAAGAAGAGGAAAGAAATTTTAAATTTATAGCCAAAGACCATTATATTTTTCCCTCAAGATTTAAACTTTTAATGAGGCCTATGTCTGATGTTGGCTGATTCTAGGATTTTACATCAACAAAAAGGAAAATACAGAGACTGTACAGAAAGCAAGCTTAAACAACAGCCCTGGGTTTCATCTTTCCTTTAAGACACCTAAAAATAATGTTGTTTTCTGCTGAAGAACATACACAGATGATGGTTAATAAACAAAACAGAGAGACAAGTATAGGGGTATATTAAGTGTTATATTGATGGAAGGTACACGGGAGTAGGTGATAAAGTCAGAGGGGAGAAAAAAAAGTCTGAGAACACTCCCTCGTCATTTGGAGGAAGGATTTAGGATCCCTCACACATTTTTTTCCTCAAAAGAGAGAAAGAGAAATTGCCTAGACCCAAAACTAAGTGTACTCACACAGATACACACAAAAATAGCCTACTCATGAAAGCCTACTTCTTTCAAAAGAAGAAAGTCTCCAACTCTGACACATACCATGGCTTAGGGTGGGGGAGAGGAAAAGGGCAATTCAATGCTGCTTCTGGCATTCTTTAACTTCCCTTGCTCTGGAGGTCTTTTGTTCTTTTTCGTGGTAATTAATCCACTTATCCAGTTACTCTGACCTAAGCTTTTATCCATTACTAGAATTTCCCTCATGGCTAAGGCACACTTTTATAATAGAAACCATGGTGTATAATGAGAGAGAGAGAAAGATGGCAGGAAAGAGCATACTTTGTGCGTGTGTGTGTGTGTTAGAGGAGGGAGTTATAAAACTCCATTTAGTTTGCTATTTTTTTCTCTTGTCATAAGTGTAAAGTTTCTAACATGTTCTAAAAGATTGAGATGTTGGTGAGCTCACTGAAACATTATTATTTACTAATGATTATGAATTATATATGAAATCATCAGGCTTTCATGGAAATTAAATAAAATGTTGATTGCAGGTTATAACCTTTTCATATTCTGTAGGCTTTTTTCTCAAAAAAAATTATATCTTTTTATACCCTAAGCAAGGTTAATAAGATAAACAGGGAGTTGGTATATCTCCTCGAATAAACGCACCAATGGAAAAAATCTTGCTGTAAAATGTTCTTTTAAATAACAGAAGTCTAGTACAAGAGAACACAAAATACTTAAACAGAAATACAGACTACCGAAAGACATATCTAGCCAAAAAAACCATATTTAATGTTATGCTACTTAAAAACGATTTAGCATATTACAAATGCTGTTTGCACAGCTTAGAATGAATATTTAAATAATGCAATCTGGAACGTTAAACTAACAGGAAAACACCAGAGGGGAAAGGAAGGTTATAAAAGTGCACAAATTTCTATCACAGATATAGTCTACTTGTCACTTAAGTTACAAATTTAACTAGCTATGCATTTTTAAATTTTCTAGACAAAAATCTAACCAAACTCCTACTTTCAAAAACTATATAACTTTCCAAAGACATACCTCTTGTATGTAATTATTTTTCTCCAAGATAGAAAGAGCAACAGCTGCACACTCCAGTGTAGAAAGGCACCTATTAGTTGGTTGTGCCCGAATTACATACTGACTAGAAATGCTAGTTTTTAATTGCACCTGAAATCAAAAACAGAATAGAATGTAATTTTTGTTTTAAGTTTAAAACTATAAGGTCTGTATTTTAAATGCTAATTACTCTAATTTCCTTCCAAAATTGCCAGTTTATAAATATTAAATGTATCAATATCTTTTATATATAATATCCTTTTATTATTTTGTTAAACAGAAGCAAGAGGATAGTTACACATCTGACAAAGAAAACGTATTCAAAATATATACAAATTCCTACAAATCAAAAATAAAAAGACTAATAACCCCCTCCCAGTGGGCAAAAGAGGGAATAGACACTTCACAAAAGAAGATATACAAGTAGCAAATAGGTACATGTAAAAGGGCTCAACATGAGTTAATGTAAATTAAAATCACAATGAGGGGCTTCCCTGGTGGTGCAGTGGTTGAGAATCCACCTGCCAATGCAGGGGACATGGGTTTGAGCCCTGGTCCGGGAAGATCCCACATGCCACGGAGCAACTAAGCCCGTGCGCCACAACTACTGAGCCTGCGCTCTAGAGCCCGTGAGTCACAGCTACTGAAGCCCGTGCACCTAGAGCCCATGCTCTGCAACAAGAGAAGCCACCGCAATGAGAAGCCCTCACACCGCAATGAAGAGTAGCCCCCGCTCACCGCAACTAGAGAAAGCCCGTGTGCAGCAACGAAGACCCAACACAGCCAAAAATAAATAAATAAAAATAAAATCACAAGGAGATAACATTTCACACTCATTAGAACAGTTAAAATCGAAAAGACTAACACCACCAAATGAGGATAGAGCAAATGAAACTCTCATACATTGAAGTGGGAGTGAAAATGGTTTCATCACTTTGGAGAATTGATAATTGGGATTTTTTATTTTCTGGTTTATTCTTCCATTATTTCTTAAACTGATAAGCATATGTCTGTGTGGGTGTAAATCTATATAAACACACAGAGATACACACACATACACACACACACACACACACATATATATATATCTATATATATCCTCTTTTTAGATAAAAGTAGCATACTACAGATACTTTTCTCCATCGAGATAATATTTTAGCTGAGATAGAGTCAGACATGAGAAAGGCAATAGAAAACTGAATGTCAGCATTTTGGTCCTTTGATTCCTACTTTAATTAAATGAAACTCAAGTAAGCTTACACTCATAAAGCCCACACTCTGATCAAAATCACATTTAAGGATATGTGATGAGAAATATGGTTTTTCCACTCTGATTGCTTTTTGTTCAAAAAATTATCCTCTACAACTTGTTTCCTTTCCTTCCTCAAAAAGAGATGAGGGGGAAAGGGGGAGGGAGAGAGAGAGGGAAGCAAAGTGGGCATCAGAAAAGATTCACTATAGAATGTATTGCCCTATATATAATTTTGGAATATATTCTTTAAAGCATATTTGACTAATTATGTTTTAGATATCATATTAAAATTACTCTGCATTCCTACCAATGGACAAGATGAAAAACAGATGCAGGGAGAGAAAGAGATGGAAGAAAATGGTTGAGAAACATGTATAATGATAAAAGAAAGCCTATGTTTAAATAACTGTAAGAATAATTCATGATGTTGATTAATTGTAATTACTAAAAGCTTTGATATTTCATCAGGTCAACTAGTAGAACAGAGTACAGACAACTACTGCTTTCAATACTTAATTCCAAGTCATCACTGGAGGAATTTATAACAAGCATCTGATTAAAACAAAACCTTTGGAAAACATGCAAAATTCACAGTGGATTTTGTTTGTTGGAATTAATTTGATTTTTAAAAGAAATTTGTTCTTTCAGGAGGGTGTTTTATTTCTTACTGTGGCTCACATGGCTGTATGAAAACAGAATGTGAAATATATCATTTGTTAAAAGACTTCAGAATATCCTTCACAAATCATCTCTCTGGGAGTTATCTAGTAACTGGATATATTAAAAGAGTATATATAACTAAGATCTGCCATATTATTAGAATACATGTTATTAAAGCATGCTAATGTGATCTCACGGCACCTCCTTTTATGCTTATGTGCTATATCACCTTCATCACACACTTAATTCAGTGAGTAAATGAGCAAGACTAAAAAGAAACCCTGTTGATCCATCTTCTTGAGAAGTCACAAGCATCATAATAATTTTTCAGAAACTGCCTCATCTTCGTGAATAAAAGTTCAAGAAAATCCAAGGCAAAATTAACTATTATAAGAAAGGAAAAAAATTAACATATGATGAAAGTATGGTATGTAGAAAGAGGAACTATTGAAAGACCAATATGATTATATCAAAGTTGACAATAATTAATCACTTAATTTCAGGCATTTAGTTTCTCAGTTCCTGCTCACTTGATAAAAATCAGATAGCTGGACCTGATGGTATTAAAACCTATTTTTTAGTGATCAATCCCAAGGTCATATAATGTATATGTAATTATAATGCTACATTAATTATATATCATTATTATTAACATATTATGTATAATTATTATATACAATCTTCATTTCCAATTTTTGGAAGCCATGCTGATGCAAAGAATGCTTCAATAATTTTGATCTTCTTGGAAGTTGGTTCTCCATGGGTAGAAGTTGTCTGAGTGCTCTTAATGTGACTTCTTTAGGAACAGGAGTATCATTGGTTGGTTTAGAATTCTACTGGTATAGGTTGTAAGCCTATAATATAACTCCCATTTTAGAAACAGCCAACTCATCCAAATTTTACTTCTAGACCTGAGCTTCAGATCTTTTCCACTGATTCTCTGGATTGGCTAAAATTTGAATTCCTTAAAATTCTTTTGTTGTTAATGCCTTCCATTTTTTTCTTCCATTAAATATTAAATATATATTTAATATATAAGAATACCAGATAAGTTTGACAGCTATGATTACTGTTCAGATGCCTTTTAAAAGGGTTTTTTCAAATGTCTCCTTCCTAGATAGACCTTTGGCTATTTTTGTGATTTGTGTCATTAATAGTGTGGAAGTCATAGCATGTTCAGTGGATTAGTAATGACCTTTAGGACTCAAAAAAATATCCAAAGGATTAACATGCCATGGCTTATGTTTGCATAACATATGTTTTTAAAATAATTTACTATAATATAGTTAATTCTTTTGTCAAGAAAAACTAAAAAAGACCTCAAAATTAAAATTTTAATCATCTCCACACGCCCCCACCCCCTGCAACAAATGCTGTATTTTTATAATTTGATGGTGATTACGTGTTATCTGTTCTCAGGCTCTTTTAAGACAAGTTTCATTATTACATAAAACTATTGTGCTTCTCACTTAATTAAGAGTCACAAGACTTTCTAATCAGTTGATCAGCTTCCTTAAAGGTTTCTAGGAAAATCAATCTATTTTGCAGGCTTTCTGAAAAAACCCTAGTCTAGAACAAGCTAAAATAAACTTCTTTTTACTAACATTCTGAATTCCTTACCAGTGGAAGACACACATAAAAACCCTCCTTTCTGAAGCACCCTTTTTTCTATGATCTTTCAGAAACAAGAATCAGTATCTGAGCTTACGAGCTGCCCTTTGAAGGAGAGGTACTAAATCTTTTCTTCTAGCCCCAATCCCTCAATCCACTTCATTCCTTTCATTTCCTCGGTTTAGTTCAACACTATGATCTAATAGTGATGAGTCCAGCTTTGGCATCAGACAGTTGCCAGTTTGAACAGAGACTTAACCACTTATATGCAAAGTCTCATGCACTTGGACACTAAGTGCTATTCTAGAAAATGTACATATATTGTCTCATTTAATTCTCGCAAAGACCCTATGAAGTAAGTACTATTATCTCCATTTTACAGATGAGGAAACCAAAGTAGAGAGAGGTGAAGTAACTTACCCAAGGTTCCAAAATCAATCATGGTAAAGCAGATAAATGAATTTATAAAGTCTTCTTTGAGAGCTTGAGCTCTTCATAACTAGGCTAATAATTAAATTGATGAATTCTTAGGCAAATCCCAACATATAAAACAAATAAAACAAAGCTATTCTGCTGGAAAGCAAGGCTGAGGGACTCCTGAATAATTTTAGGGTTCTTATGAACACAGTGTAAAAAAAAAATGATATAGGGGGAGGAGTCTTCTCAAGAATGAAAGTTTCTCACAAATGTCAATATCTATGTCTTGCTCCCATCTTCCCACACTATGAAGCCTGTAAAGTTTTTACAGAAAGTTAAGATTCCAGGATTAATGTTGAAACTCAGAAGATTTGATAAAAATAAGGTTAAAGGGGGCATTAGTTATAGTTAAAATGATAATATTGTGCTACTTCCAAAACACATTATTGTTTAAATTTTTTTTTTTCTGAGTAGACCTGAGAAACTTCATTTCATAACAGTTTCTATGGTAAAGCACAATTCCAAAATTACCAAAGAACTTGTAGAAGACATTGGGTTTAAAATTTAGTACTTTCTTACACATTAAAATGATAATTAAAGTTACACATTGCTTTTCCAACACACAAAAACTTTGATGTTAAAATTGCAAACATACAATTCAAAAGCTTAAAAATTAAGCACTTACAAATTTCAAATTTAAGCAAATCTAAATAATGATACAAAATTAAAATTCTGTTGAGTGACATATTTAATCAAATATCTTGACTAGTGTTTTTTCCTACTAATAAAAATATTTAATCTACCATTGTTTTTCACATAACTCCAAGTAGTGCATATCTGAAGTCACTAAGAACTATGGGTATGGAAATATCTAGAGAAGGAAAGTAAAAACACATAGATTCATGAGATCACAGAACTGGAAGTTATCTTTATAAGTCAAATAGTAATCTCCACGTTCTCAGGCATAATTATTCTTTTAAAAAGTTTAGAATGACAGAATTAAAGTTTAAAATAATATTGAAATATAATAATTTCTCTTAAATAAAAAAAGTTTTATCTGAGTTTTTAAGCTTCCTCTTTAAAAAAAAAAGAATTAATAGAGGCATGAAAACAAAAATTCCTTAAGATTATTGGCTACAAGGCTTCCCTGGTGGCGCAGTGGTTAAGAATCTGCCTGCCAATGCAGAGGACACAGGTTCGAGCCCTGGTCCGGGAAGATCCCACATGCCGCGGAGCAACTAAGTCCGTGTGCCACAACTACTGAGCCTGTGCTCTGGAGCCTGCGAGCCACAACTACTGAGCCCGCATGCCACAACTACTGAAGCCCACGCACCTAGAGCCCGTGCTGCACAACAAGAGAAGCCACCGCAATGAGAAGCCCGCACACCGCAACAAAGAGTAGACCCCGCTCGCTGCAACTAGAGAAAGCCCACACGCAGCAACGAAGACCCAACGCAGCCAAAAAAATTCAAAAAAAAAAACCAATACATTATTGGCTACAATAACTTCAGAGTGATTTCAGTAAATTAACAAAACATTACACCATTAAACAAGCCAGAAAGAATAATGTGACTATAGATTACACATCTTGGCATTACTTTCTGCTGCTATTTTTCTCAGCAATACTAAATGAAGACGAGTCTCTGTTGAATATAGAAACTAACTTTTGTGATATCTCCTGAAATTGAAATTGTCCAAACTAAGCATGTCTACATGTATGCATTTATTCATACTGGGCTTACATCAATTTATATCCTTTATTAGGAAACTTAGAACAGAAACTGATTTAGGATATTAGAAATTGATTTACTAGTCTCACCTAAGTAATAACCAATTTTATAATGTCTTGCTAGTGAAACATTTTCTCACCAAAGATAAATTTAACAATTATCATTTCTATTCATTTCAAAAGCTGTCATGGCTTCATAAACAGCTATTGGAAAATAAATCATAAATTAGCCTAGGTGTGAAATAAAGCACACATTTTACAATTACTTCATAAGTTCAATTTGTCACATAAAATTTTTATTTTAAAATTTACTGAGTTAAATTGTACACTCTTTTACTTTATTAACAACACTTTTCTATAACCTTGAATTAAAATAATGTGCATGAATTGGGAGACAGAAAAGCACAGCAACTAAAAGCATAAGAAAGGAAATTAGACTTATTTAAATTTAACTGTACATAATAGTAGTATGACCTCAAACAAGATTTAAACTCTGAGAGCCTAAAACATTAACAACCTTAAAGAATTATTGTGCTTTAAGATGCTAATATATGTGAAGTGCTCAGCAATGCCTGCCATACAGTAAGCACGCAATACAGGCCAAGATGTTGATGAGGGTGGTACTGATGCTACTGATGTTAACCAGGAGAGTGCTAGTGATGATTTACAATGCTTTCTTCACAATCTAATGAATAAGTGTGAAGCAACTCAGCTTTATCGCAATAAAGCCAGATGAGTAGCCTGACCAAGAGTGTGGGATAAGATAAAACTTAGAGCCAGAAGAATGTCAAATTTTACAGGATGGAAGAAGAAAAGCTATTGAACAGGTAGAGAAAAAGTAGTCTTAGAAGCAGGAGAAAGAACCAGAAAAGAGTTTCACTGAATAACAGAGAAGAACAAGTTACATTGCCAGATAAATAAAATATTCCTAACAGTAAGAATCCTGAAAAACAAAGGCAGAAATATTTTCATTAAAGATATAATTTATATACAAGGAAAATATTCATATTTTACTCTTTTGCCCTTTAAGTACATGATCTAAGCATCATTAAAATGTGCAATATTCCCCAAAGTACTGAATCTTGTATCTAAATCTTTGATAGTTCTTTAAAACATTCTCAAACAACACTATGTAACAGAAGAGACAGACCAAGAATTTATAATGATTTTTGAAAATACTTTTAAAATGAAATTTTTTCATTTCTTGAATGACCTTGCATGACTCTTTTATCTGCCTAATATTTTCAATATATTTTCTCATCTTCTTCTACCTCTGCACATGTGTAACTTATCTGTAATGTTTAATTGATTTTATGACAGTAAAACTGGCAGACGGACATAAAAAAGAATTGGCTAACAATAGGTTGCTATGTTCCTTTGAAGAATACATAGTACAGAATACTTAAATGATAAGAAATTGTGAGTTGCAGAATATCACAATTTTTTTAATTGAAATATAATTAACTTACAATGTTAAATAGTTTCAGGTGTACCACATAGTGATTTGGTATTTTTATACCTTTTTTTACCTTTGATCATTTTATACCAAAATGATCACCAGGATAAGGATAGTTAACAGCTGTCACCATACAAAGTTATTACAATATTATTGACAATATTCCCTGTTGTACATTATATCTCCATAACTTTGTTATTTCATAGCTGGAAGTTTGTACCTCTTAATCTTCTTCACTTATTGTGCCCATCCCTTTACCCACGTCCCCTCTGGCAATCACCAGTTAGTTCTCTGTGTCTATGAGTCTGTTTCTATTTTATTATGTTTGCTTTGTTTTTTAGATTCACACAGGGGAATTCCCTGGCGGTCCAGTGGTTAGGACTCAGCACTTTCACTGCCATGGCCCAGGTTCAATCCCTGCTTGGGGAACTAAGATCCCACAAGCCACACAGAGTGGCCAAAAATAAAAATAAAAAAGTGATATCATACAGTATTGGTCTTTCTCTGTCTTATTTCACTTAGCATAATACCCTCTAGGTCCATCCATTTTGTCACAAATGGCAAGATTTTGTTCTTTTTATGGTTAAGTAATATTCCATTGTGTATATATACCACATATTCTTTATCCATTTATCTTTTCACAAACAATTAGGTTGCTTCCATATCTTGGCTATTGTAAATAATGTTACAATGAACACTGGTATGCATATATCTTTTTTAATTAGTGCTTTCATTTTCAGTTAAATACCCAGAAGTGAAATTGCTGAGCCATATGGCAGTTCAATTTTTTAATTTTTTGTTTTCCATAGCATCCATACCAATGTACATTCCTACCAACATTGTACCAGGGTTCCATTTTCTTGCCAACACTTGTTATTACTTGTCTTTTTGATAACAGCCACTCTGAAAGGTGTGAGGTAATTATTTCATTTTGGTTTGGATTGCATTTCCCTGATGACTAGTGCAGTTGAGCATCTTTTCATGTGCCTGTTAGCTATTTGTATGTCTTCTTTGAAAAAATATCTATTCATGTCCTCTGCCCATTTTTAAATTAAATTGTTTGGGTTTTTTGATATTGAGTTGTATGAGTTTTTTTTAAACATATTTTGTGTATTAACCCCTTATTGAACTTGTCATTTGAAAATGTCTTCTCCCATTCAGTAAGGGGCCTTTTCATTCGGTTGATAGTTACCTTCACTATGCAAAAGGTTTTCAGTTTGATGTAGTCCCACTTGTTTACTTTTGCTTTTGTTGCTCTTGCTTAAGGAGACAGATCCAAAAAAATACTACTGAGACCTATGTCAAAGAGCATACAGCCTATGCTTTCTTTTAGGAGTTTTATGGTTTCAGGTCTTACATTTAGACTTTAATCCACTTGATTTTATTTTTTATATATGGTGTAAGACAGTGGCTTAAGTTTCGTTCTTTTGCACATAGCTGTCCAGTTTTGCCAACATCACTTATTGAAGAGTTTGTCTTTACCCCCATTGTATATTTTTGCTCCCTTTGTCATAGATTAATTGACCATATAAGTGTGGGTTTATTTCTGGTTTGTCTATTCTGTTCCTTTGATCTATGTGTCTGTTTTTGTGCCAGCACGATACTATTTTGATTACTATAGCTTTGTAGTACAGTTTGAAATCAGGGTGCATGATGCCTCCACGTCTGTTAATTATTTTCTTAGACTATTTAATAGAGCTAGTGAAATCCAAAAAGTGAATTGGCGTTTCTTAAATAAATCCATTCAAACACAATTTGGACAACATAAAGTACCCTGCATAATAGCCATTAATGATATAATATATTTACCTCAGAAATATAACATAATTCTGTCAACTTTGTAGTATGAAGAATATGTGCATAAATGTCAGATACTGAATTTGACAAGTGAATTAGTTTTTAGTGACACAAATAAGGCTGAAAAATTACCACCCAAAAAAAGGGATGAAAGACCGATAACTGCAATGAAGAGTAAAAATAATATGGGAAAAGAATACAAGGTAAAGAATTCTTTAAAAATTACAGGGATTTCTTTTCTATTCAGTAGGAAAAGATTCTGATTTCAAATTAAAACATAATTTCCCCAAAGCTTATCATTCACTTTTTAAGTGATTTAAATGAAAATTCGATTAGATGGTTAATCAAAACACTGGCATGGGCTCTTTGGTGGGGCTAATGGTGGACTCAGGGAGGGCTCATGCCAAGGAGTACTTTGCAGAACTTCTGCTGCCAGTGTCCTAGTCCCCACGGTGAGCCACAGCCACCCCCCGCCTCCACAAGAGCCCCTCCAACACTAGCAGCCGAGTGGCTGACAGGGTCTTGGTGCTCTGGCCGGGTGTCAGGCCTGAGCCTCTGAGGTGGGAGAGCTGAGTTCAGGACATTGGTCAACCAGAGACCTCTGGGGCCGACATAACATCAAACGGCGAAGGCTCTACCAGAGATCTCCATCTCAATGCTAAGACCAGCTCCACTCAACAACCAGCAAGCTACAGTGCTGGACACCCTATGCAAACAACTAGCAAGAGAGGAACACAACCTCCCCCATTAGCAGAGAGGCTGCCTAAAATCATAGTAAGTCCACAGACACTCCAAAACACACCACAGGATGCAATCCTGCCCACCAGAAAGAGAAGATCCAGCCTCATCCACCAGAACACAGGCACTAGTCCTCCCCACCAGGAAGCCTAAACAACCCACTGAACCAACCTTACCCATTGGAGGCAGACACCAAAAACAATGGGAAATACGAACGTGCAGCCTGCAAAAAGGAGACCCAAACACAGTAAGTTAAACAAAATGAGAAGACAGAGAAACACACAGCAGATGAAACAGCAAGGTAAAAATGCACCAGACCAAACAAATGAAGAGGAAATAGGCAGTCTACCTGAAAAAGAATTCAGAGTAATGACAGTAAAGATGATCCAAAATCTTCGAAATACAATGGAGAAATGCTTAACAAGGATCTAGAAGAACTAAAGAGAAAACAAACAATGATGAACAACACAATAAATGAAATTGAAAATTCTCTAGAAGGAATTAATAGCAGAATAACTGAGGCAGAAGAATGGATAAGTGGCCTGGAAGATAAAATAGTAGAAATAACTACCGCAGAGCAGAATAAAGAAAAAAGAATGAAAAGAATTGAGGACAGTCTCAGAGACCTCTGGGACAACATTAAACGCACCAACATTCGAACTATAAAATTCCCAGAAGAAGAAGAGACAGAAAAAGGGACTGAGAAAATATGTGAAGAGATTATAGTTGAAAACTTCCCTAATATGGGAAGAGAAATAGTCAATCAACTCCAAGAAGAACAGAGAGTGCCATACAGGATAAATCCAAGGAGAAACATGCCAAGACACATACTAATCAAACTATCAAAAATTAAATGCAAAGGAAAAAATATTAAAAGTAGCAAGGGAAAAACAACAAATAACATACAAGGGAATCCCCATAAGATTAACAGCTGAACTTTCAGCAGAAACTCTGCAAGCCAGAAGGGAGTGGCAGGACATATTTAAAGTTATGAAAGAGAAAACCTACAACCAAGATTACTCTACCCAGCAAGGATATCATTCAGATTTGACGAAGAAATTAAAACCTTTACAGACAAGCAAAAGCTAAGAGAATTCAGCACCACCAAACCAGCTTTACAACAAATGCTAAAAGAACTTCTCTAGGCAGGAAACACAAGAGAAGGAAAAGACCTACGACAACAAGCCCCAAACAATTAAGAAAATGGTAACAGGAACATATATATTGATAACTACCTTAAATGTAAATGGATTAAATGCTACAACCAAAAGACACAGACTGGCTGAATGGATACAAAAACAAGACCCGTATATATGCTGTCTACAAGAGACCCACTTCAGACCTACGGACACATACAGACTGAAAGTGAGGGGATGGAAAAAGATATTCAATGCAAATGGAAATCAAAAGAAAGCTGGAGTAACAATTCTCATATCAGACAAAATAGACTTTAATATAAACACTATTACAAGAAACAAAGAAGGACACTATATAATGATCAAAGGATCAATCTAAGAAGAAGATATAACAAGTGTAAATATTTATGCACCCAACATAGGAGCACCTCAATACATAAGGGAAATGCTAACAGCCATAAAAGGGGAAATCGACAGTAACACAATCATAGTAGGTGACTTGAACACCCCACTTTCATCCAATGGACAGATCATCCAAAATGAAAATATATAAGGAAACACAAGCTTTAAATGATACATTAAACAAGATGGACTTAATTGACATTTATAGGACAGTCCATCCAAAAACAACAGAATACACTTTCTTCTCAAGTGCTCATGGAACATTCTCCAGTATAGATCATATCTTGGGTCACAAATCAAGCCTTGGTAAATTTAAGAAAATTGAAACTGTATCATGTTTCTTTTCCAACCACAACACTATGAGACTAGATATCAATTACAGGAAAAAATGTATAAACTATACAAGCACATGGAGGCTAAACAATACACTTCTAAATAGCCAAGAGAACACTGAAGAAATCAAAGAGGAAATCAAAAAGTACGTAGAAACAAATGACAAGGAAAACACGATGACCCAAAACCTATGGGATGCAGCAAAAGCAGATCTAAGAGGGAAGTTTATAGCAATACAATCCTACCTCAAGAAACAAGAAACATCTCAAATAAATGACCCTTACACCTAAAGCAATTAGAGAAAGAAGAAAAAAAATATCCCAAAGTTAGCAGGAGGAAAGAAATCATAAAGATCAGATCAGAAATAAATGAAAAAGAAATGAAGGAAATGATTGCTTATTGAAGCAAAGATCAATAAAACTAAAAGCTGGTTCTTTGAGAAGATAAACACAATTGATAAACCATTAGCAGGACTCATCAAGAAAAAAAGGGAGAAGACTCAAATCAATAGAATTAGAAATGAAAAAGGAGAAGTAACAACTGACACTGCAGAAATACAAAGGATCATGAGAGATTATTAGAAGCAACTATATGCCAATAAAATGGACAACCTGGAAGAAATGGACAAAGTCTTAGAAAAGCACAATCTTCTGAGACTGAACCAAGAAGAAATAGAAAATATAAACAGACCAATCACAAGCACTGAAACTGAAACTGTGATTAAAAATCTTCCAACAAACAAAAGCCCAGGACCAGATGGCTTCACAGGCGAATTCTATCAAACATTTAGAGAAGAGCTAACACCCATCTTTCTCAAACTCTTCCAAAGCATAGCAGAGGGAGGAACACTCCCAAGCGCATTCTATGAGGCCACCATCACCCTGATACCAAAACCAGACAAAGATGCCACAAAGAAAGAAAACTACAGGCCAATATCACTGATGAACATAGATGCAAAAATCCTCAACAAAATA